>NC_080541.1:221585450-221850450 GCF_028640845.1 Ahaetulla prasina
GGTTACAGTTTGGGGTTAGTGTGGCTCCAGGGTTATTCCAGAACCTAATGGAGCGGCTATTGCAGGGCCTACCAGGGGTGGTACCATACTTTGACGATGTACTGGTATCCGCTGAGAATCTAGAGGAATTAGGAGTAAGGCTGCGAAAAGTTTTGGGCATTTTCCGGTCTGCCGGTCTCACAGTTAAACTGAACAAATGCCAGATCGGGGTTGAGTCTGTGGAATTCCTGGGCTACCGGATAGACAGGAAGGATTCACCCACTGAGAGCAAGGTACGGGCCATCAGGAAGGCCCCGGTTCCAAAGAACAAAACGGAGTTACAGGCATTCTTAGGTCTGGTCAACTTCTCGCGGTATTCTTAAGGAATAAGGCAACAGTAGCCGAGCCGCTGCATAAATTACTAGCAAAGACGGCTGCATGGTCTTGGGGAAAGGCGGAAGCTAGGGCATTCAAGGGTAAAGAATCTCCTATCGAGTGATAGCCTCCTTATCCAATACAATGGCACGCTGCCATTAGTGTTAAGCTGCGATGCATCTCCCTATGGGGTGGGGCTGTGCTCAGCCACAGGTTACCAAATGGCACAGAAGCCTCTATTGCATATTACTCCCGAACCATGTCATCAAGAGAAAGGAATTATAGCCAGCTTGATAAGGAAGCCTTGGCTATAGTCTCCGGAGTAAAGAAATTCCATGAATATGTATTTGGTCGTGATTTTGAAATCATCACGGACCATAGACCTGCTAGGTCTGTTGGCAGGCGACCCAACGCCCGTGGCACTTTCGCCCAGACTGACCCGATGGACTATCTTCCTGGCAGCGTATTCTTACAAATTACTACACCGGCCAGGAAGGAATTAGGGCATGCAGGCGCCCTGAGCAGATGCCCGTTACCAGAGACTATCGAAGACCCCACTCCGGGATACCAGTTCTGCTAATTGACTCTTTGGACTCTGGCCCAGTCACATCCAAAGAGGTGGCTCGGGCTTCATACAAGGACATTACAATAAGAACTGTAATTGGTTGGGTACAAGAGGTTGGCCATGCGCGGCGGCGTTTAAAGAGTTTGTAAAAACATGGGAACTCTCAGCTCAAGGGGTGCCTGCTATGGGGGATCGGTGGTGATCCCGGAGAAATTGAGGAAAAGGTATTGGATCTCCTTCACGAAGGCCACCCAGGGATCGTGAGAATGAAGGGTCTAGCGAGAAGCTATGTGTGGTGGCCCTTAATGGACTCGGAAATTGCTGAAAGGGTAGGAAATGCCAGGCCTGCCAGGAGTCCAGACCGCTACCCCAACGGCCCCGATTCGGGAATGGGAGAGACCCCAGGGCCCTGGTCTAGGATCCATATCGATTTTGCGGCCCTTCCACGGCCAAACCTTTCTGGTAGTAGTCGATGCCTACTCCAAATGGCTGGAAATCATTCTCATGAGATCCATGACAGCCGATGCCGTGATTTCAGTCCTCGGCACCTATTTGTAACCCACGGGTTGCCCGACACTTTAGTCTCCGATAACGGCCCGCAATTCACGGCAACCCAGTTTGAGGGTACTTGGCAGAGGAGGGCATCCGGCATGTCCTCTCGGCGCCTTTCCACCCTGCGACGAATGGCCTTGCAGAACGCGTTCGTTCGGAGCGCAAAGAAGCATTGTCCAGAATCAGGCCAGGCGACTGGCAAACAAAAATCGATACATTCCTGGCAGTCCAACACAGAACCCCTGTGTCACAACTGGCAGCCCGGCAGAGCTATTAATGGGTCGGAAGCTCAGGTGCCCACTAGACCGTTTAAACCCAAACTACACACCAGACGGTTACAAAGGGGCACAGGTAAAACAAGAGGGATGGCAGTAGGCGACCTAGTGTGGGCACACAACTACAGCGAGGTCCGACCTGGTAACAGGAAAAATCCTAGAAATAACAGGACCAAAATCATATCTAGTAGAGATAGAGGATGGCCGGGTATGGGCGCCACATAGACCAGATAAGAAAGCATAACAGTAAATCAGAATCAGGCGAAACAGGCCCTGACTATTCAATGTTGAATCCACAGCTGACTCAAACCCGGGGCAAACGCAGGACTTATCTGGGTTCCAGGAGGTCCAGCGACGCCAACCGGTTCCTCCTGAAGACAGCAGGGACGACTCTGCAAATAATCCAGGGCCGGATGGCCTAGAGGAGGAGCTGAGAGGAACAAACAGTCCCTCCGGTCAGCTCGACTCACTCCCAGAGAATGAATTGCGCAGGTCCGAAAGAGTCAGGAGACGCCCAGTCTACTTGCGTGATTACGTTGAAAAATAAGATGTTAATTTTATGTAGATATTGGTAAAGTGTTTTCTGGGAGGGAAGGAGTGTAATGTATCTTTAAAAGTTTTGGCGGGAAAATAGCACGTTGCTGATTGGTTGAAGCCCCCGGCTAAACTGTATATAAAGAGAGGTTTTTCCCAGCACTGGCTGCTGGGTTCACCATATAGTAAAGAGCTGTTGTCACTATCCTGGTCTCCTGCCTCGTTATTGCCCGAATCTAACAGATACGGCAAGCTGTAAAATAATATATGATGTAATGTTATGTCTGTTATGTGTTTTTCATGTGTTTTTGTTTTTTGTTGTATTTTTCTTTATTTTGTTCTTAAAAGTTAAATGTTTAATAAAAATTATTTTTTAAAAAAATCACATGGAAGCATTAATACCGCTTTAGAAAGCCTTAGTAAGGCCACACCTGGAATACCACATCCAGCTTTGGTCACCACATTACAAAAAAAAAAAGATGTTGAGACTTTGGAAAAAGTGCAGAGAAGAGCAACTAAGATGATTAAGGGCCTGGAGCAGTGGTGAGATTCAGCTGGTTCTGCCCGGATCACGCAAATTGGTAGCGGCGACTGCAGGAGGCTCTAGCCCTCCTGCCCAGATGTAATGTGCGACTACTGAGCATGCGCAGAAGGGCTCACATTTGCGAACCAGTAGGGAATCTGACCACTGGCCTGGAGACTAAAACATATGAAGAACATCTGCGGGATTTGGGTTTGGCTAGTCTAGAGAAAGGAAGGACTAGGGTGACATGATAGCAGTATTCTAGTTTTTGAGGGCTGCCTCAAAGAGGAGGGGGTCAATTTACTTTCCAAAGCATCACAAGGCAAGGCAAGAAACAATAGATGGAAACTAATCAAGAAGAAAAGCAACCTAATAATAATAACAACAACAACAACAACAGAGTTGGAAGGGACCTTGGAGGTCTTCTAGTCCAACCCCCTGCCCAGGCAGGAAACCCTACACCACTTCAGACAAATGGCTATCCAACATTTTCTTAAAAATTTCCAGTGTTGGAGCATTCACAACTTCTGTAGGCAAGTTGTTCCACTGATTAATTGTTCTAATTTTCAGGAAATTTCTCCTTAGTTCTAAGTTGCTTCTCTCCTTGATTAGTTTCCACCCGTTGCTTCTTGTCCTGCTCTTAGATGCTTCGGAGAATAGCTTGACTCCCTCTTCTTTGTGGCAACCCCTGAGATATTGGAACACTGCTATCATGTCTCCCCTAGTCCTTCTTTTCATTAAACTAGACATACCCAATTCCTGCAACCTGAAGAGAAACTTCCTAACAATCAACCAGTGGAAAAGAAGTTGCCTTCGGAAGTTGTGGGTGTCTCATCATTGGAGGTTTTTAAGAAGAGACTGGACAGTCACTTGTCTGAAATGGTATTGTTCTGTCCCCCTCAACCACAACCCAAAAGACATGCGAGCTGATTGTATCTGCCAGCAATTTACTCCGACGACAGAGATCAGTTCTGGCAATGAACCTGCGATTGCCTGCCAAGTTCTCCTATCTCCTCAGACCAGGGTAACTGCAGTTCAGAAATAAACAGAAGACAAAGTCTTAATCTCAAAATATTGCAGCCAAAGTTTCCAAGAGTCAGTTTTTGTCCGTCACAAAACCCAATGGCAGCTCCACCCACTTTTATACCCTGTGGGGTGTAGCTTCGTGACTCAGCACTCCCTGGGCCAGCCCCTCCCTTTCCTTTGCTGAGCACGTTTCCCTCGGTGTCTCTGCCTTGCATCTAGCCAAGATTGATCCTCCTCAGCTGGCTCTTGGGGCATTGCCAGGGAGAAGGAGGGGTCGAGGGACAGAGGCCTCATCATCTGCTCCTCCACCAACTGGCTTGCCTCTGGGACCTGGAGCGGAGCCAGAGAGGAAGGTCCTGCAGAGGGAAGCCCTGTCGGCTCTTCCCCCTCAGTCTCTGAATCACTCTCTGCCAGGAGGCCCGGTTCAGGAGCTGAAGACACAACATGTACAGGGCCCTGATGGCGAACCTATGGCATGTGTGCCACAGGTGGCACGTGGAGCCATATCTGTGGGCACGCAAGCGTTGTCCTAGCTCAGCTCCAGTGCACATGGACACGCTGGCCAGCTGATTTTCAGGTCTTCCGGGCCCACTGGAACTCAGGAAACGGGCCGTTTCTGGCCTCCGGAGGGCCTTGGGGAATAGGGGAGGCCATTTTCCCCTGCCCCAGGCTCCAAGAAACCCTCTGGAGCCTGGAGAGGGCAAAAAACAGGCCTACTGGGCCCACCAGTAACCTTTTTGCTGTCACGTGCCAAAAGCAGGGGGAGCACAGGGGGGGCATGCACACATGTGGGGTGGGTGGGTGGGGCATTGAATTATGGATGTGGGCACGCCCACACACGCTCCCCCCTCCTCATGCTTTTGGCACATGCCGGCAAAAAGGTTTATTTTTATTTATTTATTTATTTATTTATTCGAATTTTTATACCGCCCTATCTCCCGAAGGACTCAGGGCGGTTCACAGCCAGATAAAAACATGCAAAACATGCAAATAATACAGGTAAAACAATTAAAAAACTTATTAATTAGGCCGAATTAAAAATATCACTAGAATAAAATAATATAAAACCCCATTAAAAACTAAATTTAAAAACTAAAACCCTAGGCTAGCCCTGCGCAAATAAATAGATGTGTCTTAAGCTCGCGGCGGAAGGTTCGGAGGTCAGGAAGTTGACGAAGCCCTGGGGGAAGCTCGTTCCAGAGGGTGGGAGCCCCCACAGAGAAAGCCCTTCCTCTGGGTGTCGCCAGTCGGCACTGCCTGGCGGACGGCACCCTAAGGAGTCCCTCTCTGTGAGAGCGTACGGGTCGGTGGGAGGCGATCGGTGGCAGTAGGCGGTCCCGTAAATAACCCGGCCCTATGCCATGGAGCGCTTTAAAGATGGTAACCAAGACCTTGAAGCGCACCCGAAAGGCCACAGGTAGCCAGTGCAGTCTGCGCAGGAGTGGTGTAACATGGGAGCCACGAGGGGCTCCCTCTATCACCCGCGCAGCTGGTTAGCCATCACTGGTATAGGGTCTCCTGCTTGAGTAAAAGGGCTGGACTAGAAGACCTCCAAGGTGCCTTCCAGCTCTATTCTGATTCTGTTGCCAATGTTGATTGTACGCCGAGATCTGTATGGTAAGTTTGCTAGTCTCTAACCAATGCTGCCAATGCGCCTTTGTATGACCATAGGAAGCTGCGGTTGGCAGGAGAGTGTGCTTTTTATGAGTCATTTGAACTGCACCATCATTCAAAGGTATCAAAGAATTTGGTCTCCGGATGCTTTTTCTCTAAATGCTAATGGCTTTTCCACTGTGGAGGCAAAGATTCAGCAGCAGCAGCAGCTCAACAAATTATTTAAAAAGCCAAAGTTGTATTAAAATAATTGGATTCACTTTACTTAAACAAACCTCCCTTGCTTGTTCAAAATGCTACTGCAGTTAAGCAATATTCATTTCCTTGGCTTTAGAGTTAGGCATTCTTCTGCATCACGTTGCACAAAAATTATCTTTGCGCATCGTTGGGAATTTTAACAGGGCTAAAGAGAGGGGCATACCATACAGATAGTTAACAGCAGTTTGTTTATTGACCGTTCACATATACAATATCACTGGGCCTCTGTGGCTCAGACTGGTAAGACAGTCTGTTATTAACAGCAGCTGCTTGCAATTACTGCAGGTTCAAGCCCCACCAGGCCCAAGGTTGACTCAGCCTTCCATCCTTTATAAGGTAGGTAAAATGAGGACCCAGATTGTTGGGGGACAATAAGTTGACTTTGTATATAATATACAAATGGATGAAGACTATTGCCTGACATAGTGTAAGCCGCCCTGAGTCTTCGGAGAAGGACGGGATATAAATGCAAATTTAAAAAAAACTGTCACGATATAAAAAAGATGTTGAGACTCTAGAAAGAGTGCAGAGAAGAACAACAAAGATGATTAGGGGACTGGAGGCTAAAAGGCTAGAAGACCTCCAAGGTCCCTTCCAACTCTGTTGTTGTTGTTGTTGTTGTTGTTATTGTTATTGTTATTGTTATTGTTATCATCATCCTCAAGGAGAGAAGCAACTTAGAACTAAGGAGAAATTTCCTGACAGTGAGAACAATTAATCAGTGGAACAACTTGCCTGCAGAAGTTGTAAATGCTCCAACACCGGAAGTTTTTAAGAAGAGATTGGATAACTAGTTATTTGAAGTGATGTAGGGTTTCCTGCCTAAGCAGGGGGTTGGACTAGAACAGGGGTCACCAACCTTTCAGACCTCAGGGACCACTGAATTCCTAATTTTAAATCCCGTGGACCCCTAATATGATCCACCTAATGACCAGCTGGGTGGACGTAGCTAGGTGGTCATATGACTGGGTGGATGTGGCCAACTCGGTGTCACTCACGTCGAGGGGTGCCTTGCCAGCCTCTAGTCACCTCTCTCCTCCCAGCCACTCACACCCAGGCTCCTTAGGGCCCCAACAGGAAGCAGTTGCTGGAGCTAAGCAGCCACCAGGAGAAAGAGTTGGCACAACAGCTCAGTTCAAATTAGATCTGACCGAGAAGGAGGCTCAGTAGAAGCACCTCACTGAAGACTAGGAGCATAGGTTTTCCAAGCAGAGGAAAGACGTGAGGGAGTGCAAGTCCAGTGGAGGCTCAGCGGGCTGAGATGGTCAGTCAGTTCCAGGCCATGATGCAGTCCCACTGGAACAAGGCCCTCCAGCCTTCACCCAAAGCCCTGCACCAGGAGGCTGAAGCAGACCCCAAGTTGGAATTTCTGCCCCCCTCTGACCCACACAAAAAGACCCCGAGGGGGGGAGACTCTCTGCAATAACACAAGCGTTCATTGCATGTATCCAGTCCAGGGGTCGTAGTTTAAGGACCCCTGATTTAGTGCAATATAAAAAATGCAAATAATTTTCCTGTGGACCGCCAAAATTTTCTCATGGACCACCAGTTGGTGACCGCTGGACTAGAAGACCTCCAAGGTCCCTTCCAACTCTGTTATTCTAAGTCACTGAAAAAGTGACTTATGACCATTTTTCACACCTAAAACCTTTATAGCATTTCTACGGTCACACGGCTAAAGTCAGATGCTTGGCAACTGGCTCATATTTACGACGGTTGCTGTCTGTCAGGGTCATGTGATCCCCTTTGGCGACCTTCTAAGAAGCAAAGTTGATGGGGCAACCAGATTCACTTACAACCGTGTTACTAATTGAACAACGGGCAGTGACTGATTTAACAACTGTGGCAAGAAAAATCGTAAAATGGAGCAAAACTCACTTAAGAAATGTCTTGCTTAGCAACAGAAATGTTGGACTCAATTGTGGTCGTAAGCCGAGGACGACCCGTAACAAGAGAAATCTACCGCAAGTAACATCTTTATTAGGAGGGCCAGCAGCTCCGGCAAAAAATTTCTCTTTCAGCGCAGGCTAACAAGTCTATCCGGCAGGGAGATGAATAGTTGTCTGCCATACCTATTCCTCTCTGCCCCCTGCCTTTTATCCCCAGAGATAGGGTGGAGCTTCACTAGCAGCAATGGCATTTCCGTCCCAAGGACCGGCCCATAGATTTCCACAGCTCTCCTCTCCTCTGCCTTCTGTGTATTCATTCGTCAGGCTCTGGACCCAGCTGTTCCTCCTCTTCCTCATTAGCCACCTCCAGCCCTGGGTGCTGTTGACTCTCCATCTGAGAGCTAACGGATGGCTGAGGCTCCGCCTCTGTCTCTCTTACTGATAGCTCCATTCCCTCTCCCCCCTTGGAGCTCTCAGGTTGTCTTGATGCGGGCCCTGACTCCCACACCGCCTCCTCCTCTGATTCAGCTGCTGAAGGGACTGGCGGCTGACAAGCCACAACAGAAGTCAAGGTTCGGATTCCTAGTGGGCTGTAGAGTCACTGTTCGGTTGATGGATTACAGTATGTATGATTGCTTAATTATGGTTTGTGAGAAAGCTACCAGTAGTTAAGTTCCCAGAACATACTAACCCATCAACCATGGCAAACAAACCGTATTAGTGAGATGTCAAAATCAAATGGAATAAACTACCACACGGCTTAACGTGCAACATCTTAGAAACAAAACAGGGATTTATCAAATATCAATCCCATGTTTACCTAGCAGGCTACATCCAAGGAAATAAATCCTTCTAGGATTTAATATAATGGACTAGTTTCAGTGGTGGGCTGCTGCCGGTTCAGACCGGTTCAGGCGAACCGGTAGTTCCGATGATCAGCTGGCCCCTGCCCTATCCTGTCCTATATTTCCTGCTTTCTGGCTCAGCTGATTTCTGCGCCTCTGCTGTTCTACTTACCCGGGCTGCCTTAGAAGGTAAGCAGCTGAGCTTCAAATTGCTGTATTTTGAACACTGCGCACAAGCGGGTTAGGTGCCCCTGCGAGCTCACAGAAGCGCTTGTTAAATCGGGGTGAGGCATGAACTAGGCGTGAGGCCTAGTTCATGCCTCACGCTAAGGCAATGGGGGATTCACGCAGGGTGAACCCAGCCCTACTTAAAGCTAGTCTCACGTGTGGTCCAAATTCATTCCCTGGAATTTAATTCACATTCCATTCTTCAGCATAATTTAAATAGGGCACATGTCCAGATAACAGGATGTTATACAAACAATATCAGGATAGGCACTTTTTGACCAAGGGTGTTCTGTCCTCCCTCACCTCCGTCCGAATGATGGCTTAATTAGCCGTCACTATCAGCTCTGGCAGCAGAATAGCCAGTGTCTGCCAAGAGCCTCCATTATCTTCCACGACGCTGGTGAGTCACCCAGAAACAAACTTCAGCTCTTAGTCAATCAGTGGATTTGCCTGTTACAAAGTGACACAGCAGCTCTGGCTGCCTTTGATATCCTGTGGGGTGTGGCCCCATGACTCAGCACTTCCTAGGCCTGCCCCACCCTTGCTTCTGTTGTTCCCTCCTCTCCTGCCTACGAAACCAAGCCTGATTGCCGTCAGCTGGGTCTGCAGGCGTAGCCTTGGGGGGGGGGAAGTCAGGGGATGGAGGCCTCATTATCTCTTCCACCTGGCCTGTTTCCGGCTTCTGAAGCTGAGCCAGGCAAGACGGTGCTCCCGAGGTAAGTCCTGACGGCCCTTCCCCCTCACTGTCCAAGTCACTTTCTGGCAGCAGGCCCGGCTTGGGGTGGGGGGGGTGTGCAGACACAACAAAGGGGTAGCACATCTGAATCCCACTTTCTTTAGAGGAAGGAAGGCTGATTAACAGTAACAGTGTAATAGAGTTAGAAGGAGGCCTTCTGGTCTAACCCAACAGGAGACTCTATATCATTCCAGACAAATGGCTGTCTAATCTCTTCTTGAAAACCTCCAGTGATGGAGCACTTACAACATTTGGAGGCAAGCCATTCTAGCGGTTAATTGTTCTCACTGTCAGGAGATTTCTCCTTAAATCTAGATTAGATCTCTCTTTAATGTTCTTCCTCCCATTAGTTCTTGTCCTGCCATCAGGTGCTTTGGAAAAATAGGTCAATCCCTTCTTCTGTGTGGCAGCCCTTCAAATATTGGAAGACGGCTATCATGTCTCCCCTGGTCCTTCTCTTCACTAGACTAGCCAGGCCCAGTTCCTGCAGCCGTTCTTCATATGTTTTAGCCTCCAGTCCCCTCATCATCTTTCTTGCTCTTCTCTGCACTCTTTCTAGAATCTCAACAAATTTTGATTATGATCTATTACTTCCTTCTTATATGTACACTGTGAGCCTATGCAATGGAGACAGATTCCATGTGTGTCTGATCACACTTGGCTAGTAAAGAGTTCTTCTATTCTATTCCATTCCATTCCATTCCATTCCATTCCATTCCATTCCATTCTATTCTATTCTATTCCATTCCATACTTCTCTTCTCTTCTCTTCTCTCTTCTCTTCTCCTCTTTCCTCTTCCTCTTCCATTTTATTCTATTCGACCAAAACTGGACACAAGATTCCAAGTGTGGTCTCACCAGTGTGGTGTAGGATTAGATAACACCTCTTTCTATGGCTGGATTACGTGAAATGTAAATACCTATACTTGAAATGTCAAATGAAAAACTGTGTCCAGAATGTTACAAAACATTCAGGAAAGGGTTTCTTTGTTTGTTTGTTTGTTTGTTTGGGGGGTATTTTAAAATGTTGGGATGTGTTATGAGGCTAACCCCGTTAAACTGAGCAAAGTCCAAAGTTTCCTTTTTCTAGCAAGCTCAGCCTTGCAAGCAGCACGAGGCCCAAGGTTGTGACTCTGTGACTTGGTTGCCCAATTCTTTGGTTGTGTTGGTGCAATTGCCGTTTCTGCAACCCAACAAAACAGACACAGACTTCAGAACAGTGGTGGGATTCAGCCAGTTTGCACCTATTCGGGAGAACCGGTTGTTAACTTTGTAAGCAGTTCAGAGAACCGGTTGTTGGACGAAATCTTTTCTTTTCCCCCACTTTACAGGGCTAATCCTGTAAGGAAGGCAGAAAAGAAACATTCTGGTGGTGTTTCTAGCCTGATCTTTATTGCCCTGCTTGCAGAAATTGCCTCTCTGGCTAACCCTTATTACATTGTAGCCGCTAAGGCGAAGCACCCATTGACGTGAGTGACGTTGAGTT
The DNA here is from genome assembly GCF_028640845.1 of Ahaetulla prasina. Classification (NCBI taxonomy): domain Eukaryota; kingdom Metazoa; phylum Chordata; class Lepidosauria; order Squamata; family Colubridae; genus Ahaetulla; species Ahaetulla prasina. Next base: position 221,596,335 of record NC_080541.1, read on the forward strand.
GGCCACGCCCACATGGTCACATGACCACCCAGCCACGCCTACCCAGCAGGCACAGAACCGATTGTTAAATTATTTGAATCTCACCACTGCTTCAGAGGGTAATTAGAACTGCAGAAAAAACAATGCCTTCCATTGAGGACCTGTATACTGCACGAGTCAAAAAGAGGGCTGTGAAAATATTTACAGACCCCTCACATCCTGGACATAAATTGTTTCAACTCCTATCCTCAAAATGACACTATAGAGCCCTTCACAACAGAACAACTAGACACAAGAAGAGTTTTTTCCCCGAATGCCATCACTCTGCTAAACAAATAATTCCCTCAACACTGTCAAACTACTTATTAAGTCTGCGCTACTATTCATCTTCTCATCGTTCCCACCACCCATCTCCTTCCACTTATGACTGCATGACTGTAACTTTGTTGCTTGCATCCTTATGATTTATACTGATATTGTTTCCTGATTGCTTATTTGTACCCTATGACTATCATTAAGTGTTGTACCTTATGATTCTTGATGAACATATCTTTTCTTTTATGTACACTGAGAGCAGATGCACCAGACAAATTCCTTGTGTGTCCAATCACACTTGGCCAATAAAAAAAATTCTATTCTATTCTATTGTTTTCAGACAAGGTTGTCAAGGAAACCTATCTCTGGGCCTTGCACTCCCACTACCAGCCAAGGTCCCTAGTCCAGCAAGGTCACGAGAGCAATCAAAGAGGAGAGGCAGTTTATCACAGAGGTCATCAACCATTCGGACCTCAGGGACCACTAAATTCATAGTTTTAAATCCCATGGAACACTAATATGATTTTTTTAAAAAAAGATAAATAGTATTTAGTGCAATATAAAAAATGCAAATAATTTTTCTGAGGACCACCAAAATTTTCTCATGGACCACCAGTGCTTCACGGACCACCAGTTGGTGACCACTGGTTTATCATTATGTCTCTCCCTCCTTCCGTCCCTCCCTCCCTCCTTCCTCCTTTCCATAACCTCCTTTCCACTCCTCCTTCCTTCCTTCCTTCCTTCCTTCCTTCCTTCCTTCCTTCCTTCCTTCCTTCCTTCCTTCCTTCCCTCCCTCCTCCTTCCTTCCTTCCTTCCTTCTTCTTCTTCTTCTTCTTCTTCCTTCCTTCCTTCCCCTTCTGCACACCAGAACAACTAGACACAAGAACAGTTTTTTCCCGAAGGCCATCACTCTGCTAAACAAATAATTCCCTCAACACTGTCAGACTATTTACTGAATCTGCACTACTATTAATCATTTCATAGTTCCCATCACCCATCTCTTTCCACTTATGACTGTATGACTGTAACTTTGTTGCTGGCAATCCTTATGATTTATATTGATATATTGACCATCAATTGTGTTGTAAATGTTGTACCTTGATGAACGTATCTTTTCTTTTATGTACACTGAGAGCATATGCACCAAGACAAATTCCTTGTGTGTCCAATCATACTTGGCCAATAAAATTCTATTCTATTCTATTCTATTCTTTCTTCTCAGGGTCTCCTGGTGATTAGGCCAAAGTCACACAGAGCCTGCTTTCACACCTAAGGCAAAACTAGAACTCACAGTCACCTGCTTTCTTAGCCAGCACTTTAATTACTACACCAAACTGGTTCTTAGTGCTTGCACCCAGTTTGGGCATCCTTTTTTTTTTTTAAAGATACTCCTAGAATGCGAGGCTATCCAGATCTGCAAAGGAGGAAGGCAGAACTAGTCACCTTTCACAACTGTTGTTGTGCTGCAAGCTTGTGCAGGCATTGGGGTGGGGGGTTGGAGATATGTAATTCAAATAGCTAAATCTTTCCTCTGCCCCCCCCCGAATCCTTCCCTGTAGGAGAATGCAGGTTTCAACATCTGGTTAAGCAGTGGGAGACGATCCAGTTTTGAAAGAGCCCTGAAGTCTTTCTCCCAGCTTTGTGTAAATCTGATAGTCATGCCCTTTAACCTGGTTCCATGGCTGGGAAACAGCTGTCAAGATACGATGGGTCCTTGAGACTACCTGAGTTTGGGTGGGTATTTTTCCAGGCATTTCATAATCCAAACTAGGTAACATTATCAGTGCTATGGTAGAAGGGCGTTGGAATTTGCTCTTTCAGTTCCTTGATTCGGCCAGGCCACTTATATACAGGGATGGGATTCAGCTGGTTCGGACTGGTTCGGGCGAACCGGATGCTAATTTTACATCTGGTTCGCCGAACCTGTAGTTGCAAGGACCGGCTGGCCCTGCCCACCCCACTCCGGCCCTTCCAGGAGTCCCCACGTGGCCCATTTTGGATGCAGGTAAGTGCAGGGCCTTAGGGAGTGGACTTCCGGGTGCAATTCAAGGTGTTGATTACTACCTTTAAAGCGCTCCATGGCATAGAACCGAGTTATTTATGGGACTGCCTGCTGCTACCAATTGCCTCCCATCGACCCGTGCGCTCCCATAGGGAGGGTCTCCTCAGGGTGCCGTCAGTCAAACAATGTCGACTGGCGACCCCCAGGGGGAGGGCCTTCTCTGTGGGGGCATTTTTGTTCCATCGCGCAGGGCTGGCTTAATTTAGTTTTAATTGGAGTTTTATTAGAGTTTTTAGTTTTTCTGGGCCTAATTAAATTAGTCTTTTAAAAATATTTTTAATTTTTGTGATTTTTGTTTTTATCAGGCTATAAACCGCCCTGAGTCCTTCGGGAGAAGGGCGGTATATAAATCCAAATAATAAATAAATAAATAAATAGGGAGGGCGACAAACGGGCCTACTGGAAGTTCAGGAAGGCTGGAATTGGGCCCATTTCCAGCCTTCAGAGGACCTAAATAGCTTGGTGGAGGCTATTTTCATCCTCCCGGAGATTCGAGGAAGGCCTCCAGAGCCCGGGGAGGGCAAACACCTCCCTCCCCGTAGTGATGCAGGAGGCCAATTAAGCCACACCCACCATGGCCACGCCCACCCAGCAACTGGGCAGATAACCCCTTGCTAAAATTTCCGAAGCCCGCCCCTGTCCTGATTATAATGGACAGACCAAAATAAAAACCCCGCCCTGCGAGCATCATTGTTCACCTTCTCTCCAAATTAACCCAGAGCATCCCCGTCTGTAGTCGTCTTGCTAAAAAAAATATCCCTGTTTCACCAAGAGAAAAACCGGCTTTTCTTCTGTGCACCGCGCGTCTGCGGCTAAACCCAACCGTTACTTAAAAGGAGCGAGGAGGGGGTCTTCTTCTCAGATTGTAGGTGGGACTAGAACGGGCTAAGCTCCCTAATTAGGTCAGGAATGGATTGGGAGGTTTAAAAATAAAAACTATCCATCCACAGCCAAATTTCTCCTCAGTTGGCAAGAAGTGGGAAAAGGATCTGGCAACTTGCCTCCTAGATCTGGGGTGCCAAACCCCAGCATGACCACTAGATGGTAGCAGAGAGAGAAAGGTCGGCTACAGGTAAGTCCTTAACTGATGATCATTCGTTTAGCGGCCATTTCAAAAGTACAACGGCACTGAAAAAAATGACTTACGGCCTGTCCCCAAACTTAATGACTGTAGCAGCATTCCCCACGCTTGCACGATCAAAATTTGGGCGTTTTGGTATCTTTTTATGACGGTTGCACAGTTATGTGACTGCCATTTGTAAGCTTTCTAGCTTGGTTACACCAGGAGTGAAATCCTACCAGTTCGGACCGGTTCGGGAGAATTGCATGGGATTATGGGCATCAGTTCACCGAACCGGTAGTAATTACCCCTCCTTGGCCCCACCCACGCCTGTCCGGTCGCCGCTCACCTCTTCCGGCCACCCGATATTCCACAGAATTCAATGTTCAATGCGGCAGAGAGAATGCTAACTTTTCTCCCTCCATTCACAACGGAGCTGCTGCAGCCTGTCCCTTTAAGGTGGTCCCCAGGAGGGAGGGGGACAGGAGGGAACCATAAAGGGAGCAGCAGCTCCATTCTGAATGGAGGGAGGAAAGTTAGCATTCTCTCTGCCACAGAATTCAATGTTCAATGCAGCAGAGAGAATGCTAACTTTTCTCCCTCCGTTCACAACGGAGCTGCTGCAGCCTGTCCCTTTAAGGTGGTCCCCAGGAGGGAGGGGGACAGGAGGGAACCATAAAGGGAGCAGCAGCTCCATTCTGAATGGAGGGAGAAAAGTTAGCATTCTCTCTGCCACAGAATTCAATGTCCAATGCAGCAGAGGGAATGCTAACTTTTCTCCCTCCATTCACAACAGAGCTGCTGCAGCCTGTCCCTTTTAAGGTGGTCCCCAGGAGGGAGGGGAATGGAGGGGGAGCAGCTGGAATGGAGCCATTTTTTTTGTGAAAGGCAGGAAAATGGGGAAGGGGATTTTCCTGCCTATCAACCATTCCTCAATCTCAGCACAGACTGAGGGAAGGATGGTAGGCAGGAATATTCCCCTCCCCATTTTCCTGCCATTTGCAACAAGGCGCGACAGGGAGGGGAGGGGCCGGTGAGGAGCCCCTCGATGTGAGTGATGTTGAGTTGGCCACGTCCACCCAGTCACATGACCTCCCCCCAACAAGCCACACCTACAGAACCGGTAGGGGAATTTTTTTAATTTCATCCCTGGGCTACACCTACGTCAATAGGGGAAGTTGGATTCGTTTAACAACCATATCATTCACTTAACAATTGCAGTATTATCTATCTATCTATCTATCTATCTATCTATCTATCTATCTATCTATCTATCTATCTATCTATCTATCTATCAGAATAACAGAGTTAGAAAAGACCTTGAGAGGTCTTCTGGTCCAACCCTCTGCTCAAACGGGAAACCCTATACCATTTCAGACAAATAAGTTATCCAATCTCTTCTTAAAAACCTCCAGTGTTGGAGCCCTCACAACTTCTAGTGGCAAGTCGTTCCACTGATTAATTGTTGTAATGGTCAGGATATATTTCCGTAGTTCTAAGTTGGTTGGTTGGTTGGTTGCTTACTTATTAAATGTATCTCCTGCCCATCTCACAACAAATCAACTCTTTAATATGATTTAACAATCTGGCAAAAAAAGATTGTAAAATCAGGAGCGACTCACTTAACTGCCTTGCTTACCAATGGATATTCTGGTCCTGATTGTGGCCGTAAATCGAGAACTACTGTATCTGTACTACCATTTGGTCAGTCAGGCTGATATAGTCCAATTCTTGAAGTCCTAGGATCACGAAACCCATATTATTTCTCCCAAACATGGCTCATAATTCAGGGAGACAGTGCAGACTGGAACGGTTGCAGGAACTAGGTACGTCTAGTTTAATGAAAAGAAGGACTAGGGGAGACATGATAGCAGTCTTCCAATATCTCAGGGGTTGCCACAAAGAAGAGGGAGTCTGGCTGTTCTCCAAAGTACCTGAGGGTAGAACAAGAAGCAATGGGTGGAAACTAATCAAGGAGCGAAGCAACTTAGAACTAAGGAGAAATTTCCTGACAGTTAGAACAATTAATAAGTGGAACGACTTGCCTGGAGAAGTTGTGAATGCTCCAACACTGGAAATTTTTAAGAAGAGATTGGATAACCATTTGTCTACAATCAGGAGGGGGCTTCCTGCTTGAGCAGGGGGTTAGACCAGAAGATCTCCAAGGTCCCTTCCAGCTCTGTTACTCCGTTAATCTATAATTGATTGTACTTTTATCCCCTTCTCCTTTGGAAGAAATTTTCATTTGGAAAGAAGTCAGAAAGAAAGAGGGGGAAAGAAGGAAGGAAGGAAGGAAGGAAGGAAGGAAGGAAGGAAGGAAGGAAGGAAGGAAGGAAGGAAGGAAGGAAGGAAGGGAAAGGAAAGGAAGGGAAGGGAAGGGGGAGTGGGAGTGGGAGTGGAAGGGAAGGCAGGAATCATGTTGTCTTTGTCCGCCTCATATAACATAATAATAGAAAAAGGGTCTCTGGTGCTCAGACTGGTAAGACAGTCTATTATTAACACAGCTGCTTGCAATTACTGCAGGTTCCAGTCCCACCAGGCCCAAGGTTGACTCAGCCTTCCATCCTTTATAAGGTAGGTAAAATGAGGACCCAGATTGTTGGGGGCAATAAAAGTTGACTTTGTATATAAATATACAAATGGATGAAGACTATTGCTTGACATAGTGTAAGCCGTCCTGAGTCTTCGGAGAAGGGCGGGATATAAATGCAAATAAAAACAAAGTTGGAAGGGACCTTGGAAGTTTTCTAGTCCAACCTCCCTGCTCAAGCAGGAAACTTTGTACCATTTTAGACAGCTGGCTGTCAGAATCAGATTGACTCTTTCTGTTCTGTGCCAGCTCACAGGCGCTGCAGCTTTCATTTCCATGCGGTCCCTCTGCGAACCTCAAAACTACTTGGATGTGTGAAACAGACGGAGTTTAATGAAAATTGTAATTAGAACCCTGCCGCGTTCGTCTCTAAAAGCGGCACTGGTAATTTACATTACAAATCAAGGCGGTGTCAGGGAAATGGACGGGGATTCATCAGAGACCCGGCTGAGTGAAGTGAAGATGGGCTGAGCTGGGCGGGAAGAGATACTGAAGCCAATAAACGATTGCTACTCCTGATATAATAAATACACCAGCCTTTCTCTGCCACGAGATAAGGTGGTTTCCATATAGGATGCTAATCGCGCAACCTCATGCATATTTATTTGGAACAAACCCTCTGATCTGCTCACATTCTTCTATTTTCCCCCGCTGCCACATGCCGAAATTCGGTTGCTACTAAGGAATGGATCGTTTCAGGAAGTCTTCCTCCATGCTTTCAAAGAATGAATAGAGAGGGATCGAGGCTCCGTATCCCGGTCCCATCATATTAACCTTCCGGGATGATTAATTTTATCCCTTCCAAATCTAACGGGGCATACTTTTTTTTTAAAATTTGCATTTATATCCCGCCCTTCTCCGAAGACTCAGGGCGGCTTACACTATGTTAGCAATAGTCTTCGTCCTATTTGTATATTTATATACAAAGTCAACTTATTGCCCCCCAACAATCTGGGTCCTCATTTTACCTACCTTATAAAGGATGGAAGGCTGAGTCAACCTTGGGCCTGGTGGGACTAGAACCTGCAGTAATTGCAGGCAGCTGCTGTTAATAACAGACTGCATTAGCAGTCTGAGCCACAGAGGCCCCAATATACTTCGATCAATAAAGGAGGATATCTTGTAGCTCAGGGTTGAAATGGGGCCCTCTGAGCTTGGTTGTTTTCTTGCAGATGTTTCATGACCCAGCTAGGTAGCATCATCAGTGCTAGAATGAAGTAGTGTTTGTGGAGAGAAGGAAGGGGAGGAGGGGGAAGGGGAAGAGGGGGGGGAAGGGGGGGGTCCTCAGCGGCGTCTGAGCTTGGTTGTTTTATTGCAGATGTTTCATGACCCAACTAGGTAACATCATCAGCGCTAGAAGGGAGGGGTGTTTGTGGAGAGGAGGGGGGAGGAGGGGGAAGGCAGAGGGGTGGGGGAGGGAGAGGGGGGAGTGGGGACGGGGACTGTGGGGTCCTCAGTGGCGTCTGAGCTTGGTTGTTTTTTTGTAGACGTTTCATGACCCAACTAGGTAACATCATCAGTGCTAGAAGGAAGTGGGGTTGGAAGAGGAGGAGGAGGGGAGGAGGAGGAGGATGGTGTCATGTCCCACTCCTCCTCTGACGGCCGGGTCAGGGAAATCCGAATCAGGCGTGCCTCTGCAGCTCTGCCAAAGTCCTAGCAAAGTCCTCAAGGCAGGCAGGAGACCAGAAAGTGACTTCAGCAAGATATGTTTGACTTTGCCTGACTCAGAGAATGCCAGAAAGCAGATCCTTTATATAGGCCATGGGGTGTGGCTCCATGACTCAGCACTTATCCAGGCCTGCCCCTCCCTTCCTTCTGTTGCCGCCGCCTATCAAGTCTTCTGATGCGAGGGTCACTCCAGTCGGCAGCTGTTGGTAATAGACCTTCCTCAGGCTCACATGCTGTGGGGGAAGGGGAGGGGTCTAGTTGCTCCGTTTGCCTGGGCATGGAGCCAGAGCTGGGGGCTGGAGGTATTTCTTCCTCTTCAACCTGTCTGGGCATGGAGCCAGGGCTGGGGCCGGGAGGCATACTAGGACATTCTTCAGCGTTCGGAAGCAGATAAGAAGACCCCGGCTGCGGTGAGAGCGGGAAAGACACAACAGATGGTAGGGTCCTTGGTGCTCTCTGAGCTGGATTGTTTTATTGCAGACGTTTCATGACCCAACTAGGTAACATCATCAGTGCTAGAAAGAAATGGTGTTTGTAGAGAGGAGGGGGGAAGGAGGGGGAACGAAGAGGGGGGAGGGCGGACTGTGGGGTTCTCAGTGCTGTCTGAGCTTGGTTGTTTTCTTGCAGACATTTCATGACCCAGCTAGTTAACATCATCAGTGCTAGAAGGAAGTAGTGAAGAGGAGGACGGGGAGGAGGAGGAGAAGGAGAGGGAAGAGGTGGGGGATTGTGGGATCCTTGGCACTCTCTGAGCTTGGCTGTTTTCTTATAGACGTTTAATTACCCAACTAGATAACCCCATCAGTACTAAAAGGAGGAGGATTTGCTTCCAGTTTATATTTTAGTGGCTTGCCCTGGCAGTGTAGGTGAGCGTGGTTTAGAGGTTCTTCAATCATCAAATAAAAATGACGGGTGACTCTAGCCCTGTTTGCAGCTGTGTCCATCTTTCCAAAATAAAAAACGAAGATAAATTGGTGGAGTAAATTCTAATGGCTGTAAACAATGGCTGCCAATCTGCCTTCCATTGAGGACATGTATACTGCACGAATCAAGAAGAGGGCCGTGAAAATATTTACAGATCCCTCACATCCTGGACATAAACTGTTTCAACTCCTACCCTCAAAACGACGCTATAGAGCACTGCACACCAGAACAACTAGACACAAGAACAGTTTTTTCCCGAAGGCCATCACTCTGCTAAACAAATAATTCCATCAACACTGTCAAACTATTTACTAAATCTGCACTACTATTAATCTTCTCATCGTTCCCATCACCAATCTCTTTCCACTTATGACTGTATGATTATAACTTGTTGCTGGCAATCCTTATGATTTATATTGATATATTGACCATCAATTGTGTTGTAAATGTTGTACCTTGATGAACGTATCTTTTCTTTTATGTACACTGAGAGCATATGCACCAAGACAAATTCCTTGTGTGTCCAATCACACTTGGCCAATAAAAAATACTATTCTATTCTATTCTATTCTATTCTATTCTATTCTATTCTAATGTTCTGTAGACATTAGATTCCCAACTCCAGGTCCATGGGCCAGCACCAGGCCGTGGCATGCCAGAAACCAGGTTGCACAAACAAGCGAAGCCCAAAAGGTTAGAGGTTGCTGGTGTAGACCAAAGGTGGTAGTGAAAACATCTCACCAGTCTGATTTTGGATCAGCTGGTGTTCAGAGCTGCTAATTTATGATCGCTGTGGTTGTGGTTGTGTCATTGGCAAGTTTCTGTGATCAGCCAGAGGCATGTCACCTCTCCAAACTGCAAAATTGTGTAGAAGATCCCAAAAGTGTTGTTCTTCTCCAAAATGTTTGGAGGTCTGGTAGAGATAATGCCCCAAAACAGCTGTAATGGGAACTCAGAGGAATCTTATTTGCATCCATGAACACCAACTAGCAATCAGAACACATGAGATAATAATAATAATAACAACAACAACAACAACAACAACAGAGTTGGAAGGGACCTTGGAGGTCTTCTAGTCCAACTCCCTGCCCAGGCAGGAAATTCTACACCATTTCAGACAAATGGTCATCCAACATTTTCTTAAAAATTTCCAGTGTTGGAGCATTTACAACTTCTGCAGGCAAGTTGCTCCACTTATTAATTGTTCTAACTGTCAGGAAATTTCTCCTTAGTTCTAAGTTGCTTCTCTCCTTGATTAGTTTCCACCCATTGCTTCTTGTCCTGCCTTCAGGTGCTTTGGAGAATAGTTTGACTCCCTCTTCTTTGTGGCAACCCCTGATATATTGGAACACTGCTATCATGTCTCCCCTAATCCTTCTTTTCATCAAACTCTTTAATTGCACAACACATGGACAAACTTCACCACAGTTTCAACTGGGAAACAGTGAGCATCCTTGACCAAGCTAAGCCCCAAAAAGTTGGACAATTCCTGCAAGCCTAAGTCTCAGACAAAACAGCCATCCACAGGCACATTGAGATAAACAATGTCTACACACCATTCAAAGAGAGAGAAGCCAAAAGTCAAAAGGGAAACAAAAAGACTAAAACACATTCTTGCCAGCAATTAACACCCATATAAGCAGAGATTAACAAAAAGATTAATATTAGACTAGACCAACAAACAAGAAGCCAACAATATCCCAATCAAGGAATACTAATTCAGCCAAACAATTAAACAATAAACAACAGCCTAATCAAACAACCACCAAGAACACTGACAGGGCGAGCCACTAGTATGTTAACAAAGAGCAAACCTACTCTCTTCTAGCACTGATGATGTTACCTAATATGGTAATGAAACATCTATAAGAAAACAACCAAGCTCAGAGAGCACCAAATCTAACCCTGAGTAACAAATATTCTCTTCTATCTTCTGTAGGAATTCAGCACCCACCCCCCTCCTAGAAGAATGAAATATTTTAGAAAATATTTAAAAAGGCAGAATATTATATTTCCCTGGATGAGAAATGGAGAAACATGTTTTAAAGACAAAGCAGCTCCCTGCAACTTCCTGCCACCCCCCACCTTTGTCAATGGGCCATTAAAGCCTCAACCAAGCTCACTCATTTCCCCCCACCTTTGTCAATGGGTCAGAGGTAGAAATTCATTCTCCCCACCTTTGTCAATGGGACCATCATCTGCAACACAATAGGACCCGTCTAGCAACAGAAACTCACCACATGACACCTGGGAAGATTACATCACCCAGCAAGGCTAGCTAAGACCCCCACCCCCTGGGAGTCTGACAACCAATCAGGATACTCTTCCTGTGCCCCAGAAAGTTCAAAGCTCAGAAAAAGCATAAAGCCAGGGAGCGCACAGGATCTCAGCCCCTTTTCTGTTCAAGAACTCAAGCCATGTGATCCTGACCACCATTAAACCATCTTTCCAAGCAGTCTCCATGTTTCCAGTGTCTTTGTCCCCACTTGGAACTGGACCCAGATGGATATTTCTTCCAACACTTCCAAGAGAGCTGCGGTGGCGCAGTGGTTAGAGTGCAGTATTGCAGGCTACTCTGCTGACTGCCGGCTGCCTACAATTTGACAGTTCAAATCTCACCAGGCTGAAGGTTGACTCAGCCTTCCCTCCTTCCGTGGTGGGTAAAAAGAGGACGCAGATCGTTGGGGACAAGAGGCTGACTCTTAGAGAGGGCTGTAAAGCACTGTAAAGCAGAATATAAGTCTAAGTGCTATTCCTATTGAATCTATGGAGAGTTTGCAATATCCTTCCTCCAGAGTGGGGTGGGAATGGAGATTTTGCAATATCTTTCGCCCAGGAGTTGGGAGGGAATGGGGATTTTGCAATCTCCTTTCCCCAGGAGTGGGGTGGGAATGGAAATTTTGCAACATCTTTCACCCAGGAGTGGGGAGGGAATGGAGATTTTGCAATATCCTTCCCCCAGGAGTGGGGAGGGACTGGGGATTTTGCAATATCCTTCCCCCAGGAGAGGCGGGAATGGAGATTTTCCAGTATATTTCCCCTGCCATGCCCACCAAGCCACGCCCACAGAACCGGTAGTAAAAAAAAATTGGATTCCACTACTGATACAAACACTTTAATCATAGAGGCATTTAAAGAAGCATGAGTATCTTCCCTTTGACTATGAAAGGAAGTGATCTCTTGTCATTATAAGCATCTTTGCAGCCTTTCCCCATGGTTCTCTAAGACAGGGGTCTCCAACCTTGGTCCCTTTAAGACTTGTGGACTTCAACTCCCAGAGTCCCTCAGCCAGCAAAGTTGGCTGAGGAACTCTGGGAATTGAAGTCCACAAGTCTTAAAGGGACCAAGGTTGGAGACCCCTGCTCTAAGACGAAAGTTGGAGCTCAGAATAAACATTCTGAATGAATGTGAAACGTCATGTCAATCATTCAGTGAAATAGAAAGAGTTAAAGAGCAGAATGCAGAAGTATAAAATTAAGACACTCGAATGTTAAAGCTGGCATCTTCTAATCTGACAGAGCAAAAACACTGAATATATGTACAGGTAGTCCTCAATTTACAGCTCATTTAGTGACAGTTCCAACGGCGCTGAAAAAAGTAACTAATGACCGTTTTTCACACCGTTGCAGTCACATGATTAGAATTCAGACCGTTGGCAACAGACTAAGGGTGAAATGCTCCCGGTTTGGACCGGATTGCCCGATCCGGTAGTGATGGCGGGGGATAGTTTGGAGAACCGGTAGCAAAAATCCCTGCCTCCCCGCCCATGCCCAGCTGAGCTGTGCGATCATCAGAGGTTTTTTGTTTTTTGTTTTACTTTTAAAAGCATTTTTTCTTCGGCTGAAAAAACACTTTTAAAAAATAAAAAAAAGGCCTCTGATGATCAGGCAGCTCAGCTGGGATCGTCAGAGCCTTTTAAAAGCAGTTTTTCTACAACCTCTTCAGCCGAAGAGGTTGTAGAAAAAATGCCTTTAAAAGTAAAAGTAAAAAAAAAAGTTGGCCATGCCCACCCAGTCACATTACCCCCCCATCAAGCCACGCCCGCAGAACCGGTAGTAACAAATTTTACATTTCACCATTGCAACAGACTCATATTTATGACGATTGCAGTGTCCCGGGGTCAATGTGATCCCCTTTTGTGACCTTTCTGACAAGCAAAGTCAAAGGGGAAGCTTGATTCACTTAACAACCGTGTGACTTACTTAACAACTGCAGGGATTCCCTCCGGATCTGTTGCAAGGAAGGTCTTAAAATGGGGGCACTTAACAAATGCCTTTCCGCGCAACAGAAACTTTGGGCTCAATTGTGGTCATAAATCGAGGACTATCTCTATGCTCAAAAAGGCCGGGAACAGAAACTGATTTGGCGGTACATTTTGGGAGTTGTGTACATTTGGAATAGTTTTCAGACTGGAATTCAGCGAAAGAGAACCAAGGGAGGTGTCTGGTGTTTTCCCTTTGAAAAAGTGCGTTTTGCAACAACGCAAAGATCAGGCAAGCGATAAAATCATGTCCGTTGCACAAAAACCAGGAAAGCTACATGATCTTCGTGTTTTCAAGAACATTCACCCAGAGGAGGATTTTCCATTCTCCCAATGGCTCAAAAATGGCAAAGGCCCAAATTTCCTTTAAAAGCTCTCTTGAAGCTTATTTATCGGATTGAGATCTTGCCTTTCTCGGTTGAAAGACAAGGCGGCGAACAATTAAAACTTCAAGCGCCGACTGATTCACTATCAATTAAAACCCCAGCAAGAGAGAGAGAGAATTTGGCTGCTGTACTGAAGTTAATAACAGAATGACAGAGTTGGAAAGATCATAGACTAACAGAGTTGGAAGGGACCTTGGAGGTTTTCTAGTCCAACCCCCTGGTTAGGCACTACCCTACACCACTTCAGACAAATGGTTATCCAACATCTTCTAAAAAATTTCCAGTGTTGGAGCATTCACAGCTTCTGCAGGCAAGTTGTTCCACTGATGAATTCTTCTAACTGTCAGGAAATTTCTCCTTGGTTCTAAGTTGCTTCTCTCCTTGATTAGTGTTCACCCATTGCTTCTTGTCCTGCCTTCAGGTGCTTTGGAGAATAGCTTGGCTCCCTCGTCTATCCCATAATAAATAGGATCCCAGCATAGTTCTTGAGCCTTGATATAAAAAACGGGTTTCTCTTCCATGCAATACAGGTAGTCCTCGACTTACAACAATTCAATTAGTGACTGCTCAAAGTTACAACGCACTGAACAAAATGACTTATTTTTCTCACACTTACGACCTTTGTAGCACACCCCATGCTCATACGACCAAAATTCAGATGCTTGGCCAATGGTTCATACTTATGACCGCTGCTGGGTCCCAAAGTCACGTGATCCCCTTTGGCGACCTTCTTTATTTATTTATGTATTTTTATACTTTTATACCGCACCATCTCCCGTAGGACTCAGGGCGGTTCACAGGCATATTAAAAATACAACAATAATAAATAAGCAATTTAAAACCCAATTAAAACAAAATATTATAATAGCCAAATCACTAAAACGGTGAAAACCGGTTAAAACCCATTAAAATTAACTAAAAATATTTTATTCTTAGGCTAGTCCAGCTCGCTGAAATAATAAAGTCTTCAGTTCACGCCTGAAGGTCCGGAGGTCAGGGAGTTGCCGTAACCCTGGAGGAAGCTCGTTCCACAGGGCCGGTGCTGCCACAGAGAAGGCCCTCCCCCTGGGGGTCGCCAACCTACATTGCTTGGTCGACGGCACCCGGAGGAGGCCCGCTCTGTGGGAGCGCACCGGTCGTTGGGAGGCTATCGGCGGCAGAAGGCGGTCTCGTAGATATCCCGGTCCTAAGCCATGGAGCGCTTTAAAGACGGTAACCAGAACCTTGAATTGCACCCGGAAGGCTACCGACCGGCAGCCAGTGTAGGCCGCGCAGGATGGGTGTTATGTGGGAGCAACGCGGTGCTCCCTCTATCACCCGCGCGGCCGCATTCTGGACTAGCTGGAGCCTCCTGGTGCTCTTCAAGGGGAGCCCCATGTAGAGAGCATTGCAATAGTCCAGGCGGGAAGTGACGAGGGCGTGAGTGACTGTGCGTCTGACAAGCAAAGTCAATGGGGAAGCCAGAGTCACTTAACAACCGGGTTGCTAACAACTGCCGTGATTCACTTAACAACTGGGGCAAGAAAGGTCATAAAATGGGGCAAAAAAGCCTCACTTAACAAATGTCTCACTTAATCGCAGAAAGGTTGGGCTCAGCTGTAGACAACCTTGTACAAACTTAAATAAACTCAAATGAAATAAAATAAACTTTCAAGCTTCTACTGCATCTCAAGGACTTAGCACAGTGCTGAACTATAACACATGTGTCAAAGGTGACATGACGTTTTAGATGACAAGCCTAAGAGTCCTCCACTCCTCTGATCACAACAAAATACCTTATGCCACCAGACTTGAAATTCTGGATTTAGAAAATTTAGAACTACGCCGCCTTCGGCATGACCTGAGCATAACTCATAAAATCATCTGTTACAATGTCCTTCCTGTCGAAGACTACTTCAGCTTCAACCGCAACAATACACGAGCACACAATAGATTCAAACTTAATGTGAACCGCTCCAATCTTGATTGCAGAAAATATGACTTCAGTAACAGAGTTGTTAATGCCTGGAATGCACTACCTGACTCTGTGGTCTCATCCCAAAATCCCCAAAACCAAAGACTTTAACCTAAGACTGTCTACTGTTGACCTCACCTCATTCCTAAGAGGTCTGTAAGGGGCGTGCATAAGAGAACCAGCGGGCCTACCGTTCCTGTCCTAATGTTCCCTTTTGTTGTATTCAATTTGTGTGGTTATTTCATGCTTATACTAATATATATTGTTGTGTTTGACAAAATAAATAAATAAAATAAAAATAAAATAAAAGCCAGTGTTCACCAATATCAAACAAGTACAGATACTATAACAACAGAGTTGGAAGGGACCTTGGAGGCCTTCTAGTCCAACCCCCTGCCCAGGCAGGAAACCCTACACCATTTCAGACAAATGGCTATCCAACATTTTCTTAAAAATTTCCAGCGTTGGAGCATTCACAACTTCTGCAGGCAAGTCGTTCCACTTAATTGTTCTAACTGTCAGGAAATTTCTCCTTAGTTCTAAGTTGCTTCTTTCCTTGATCAGTTTCCACCCATTGCTTCTTATTCTACCCTCAGGTGCTTTGGAGAACAGCCCGACTCCCTCTTCTTTGTGGCAACCCCTGAGATATTGGAACACAGCTATCATGTCTCCCCTAGTCCTTCTTTTCATTAAACTAGGCATACCCAGTTCCTGCAACTGTTCTTCATATGTTTTATCCTCCAGTCCCCTAATCATCTTTGTTGCTCTTCTCTGCACTCTTTCTAGAGTCTCAGCATCTTTTTTACATTCCGGCGACCAAAACTGGATGCAATATTCCAAGTGTGGCCTTACCAAACTACCTTACCAAGGTAGGTCTTGATTTATAATCACAACGGAGGCCCAAAAGTTCCATTGCTAAGCAAGGCCGTTATTTAAGTGGCCCATTTGATGACTCTTTTTGCCACAGTTATTAAGTGAAACATGGGGTTGTTAAATGAATCTGGCTTCTCTCATTGCTTATCGGAAGCCCGCTAAGAAGATTGCAAAGGGTGATCACATGACCTGGGACAGTACAACTGTGATTAATACGTGCCAGTTGCCAAGTATCATGTGACACGGGGATGCTGCAATGGTCGTAAATGTGAAAAATGGTCATAAGTATGAAAAATGATCATAAGTCCATTTTTATCAGTGCCATTGCAACCTTGAATTGTCAATAAATGAATGATTGGGGAATTCTGGGAGTTGCACACAACTTATAGTTGCCAAGATTGAAAAACAATGTTATGGATTCTTGACTGACATTCTTGTTTAACTCAGTATAAAAATCTAGAGCAGCATTTCTTAACCTCGGCCCCTTTAAAATGTGTGGACCTCAACTCCCAGAATTCTCTAACCAGCCACGCTAGCTGGGGAATTCTGGGAGTCGAAGTCCACATGTCTTAAAGTAGTTGAAGGTGAGAAACATTAATCTAGAGCAGGGGTCTCCAACCTTGACAACTTTAAGACTTGTGGGCTTCAACTCCCAGAGTTCCTCAGCCATCCTCAGAATTCTGGAATTCAAAGTCCACTCACTCATTAGATTATGAGAAAGCTTTTGATAGAGTTGCTTGGGGATCATTTTAAATGGGTTTTCAATCACTTGGGAATTCTCTAATTTTTTTATACTACGCAGCGCATCATAGTTCTTAACTGAGATTTTAAAAAAAATAAATAAACAGGATACTACTGTTAGGTTTGGGTATTGACGAGGCAGGAGACCAGGTTAGTGACAACAGCTCTTTAATATAGTGTGACCCAGCAAAACTCTGGAGAAAACCCTCTCCTTATATACACTTCAGCCTGAGGCTGCATCCAATCAGAAACGAGATATTTCCCGCCTAAAAGTCCCGCCAAAACTTACAGTAATACATTACACTCCTTCCCTCCCAGAAGGCACTTTGCCAATATTTGCATATTACTTCTCTACGTAGTCCTGCAGGTACGTGGGGCGTCTCCTGACTCTCCCGGACCTGCGCAGTTCACTTTCTGGAGTTGAGTCGAGCTTGCCGGAGGGACTTTTCGTTCCTCTGAGCTCCTCCTCCCGGCCATCCGGCCCTGGATTATTCGCCGGCTCGGACCTGCTGTCCTCTAGAGGGACCGGAGGGTGTCGCTGGACCTCGCCTGACTCAGATAAGTCTCTGTTTGGTTCTTTGCTTACGCTTTCTGTTTGTTCTTGGCGCCGGTCAGCTGTGGGATTAATTAAATCATAGTCAGGGCTGTTCTCGCCTAATTCTGCCTTATCGCTCAATCTGTTTCTTAATTGATCTATGTGGCGCCTCCAGATTCTGCCATCGTCTAGTTCCACTAGATAAGATTTGGGGCCCGTTTTGTCTATGACTATCCCCTCTTCCAGTTAGGGCCGTCGCTGTAATTATGTGCCCACACCGAGTCTCCTATGTTTAACTCTCGGATTCTATCTGGTTTTGTTTTGAACCCGTCCTGTACGTAGTTCGGGTGTAGCCGGTCTAGCGGGCACCGTAGCTTCCGCCCCATTAAAAGCTCGGCTGGGCTGCGGCCGGTGGCCACACAGGGGGTCCTGTGTTGGACGGTTAGGAATGCGTCGATTTGTGCCTGCCAATCGCCGGGGCCGCTTCGTGATAGCGCTTCTTCGCACCGGACAAACCGTCCAGCAAGGCCGTCCGACGCAGGGTGGAACGGCGCTGAGAGGGCATGTCGGATGCCCTCTTCAGCCAGGTACCCTTCAAATAATGCTGCGGTGAACTGTGGGCCGTTATCGGACACGAGGGTGTCCGGTAGCCCGTGCGTGGCGAAAAGGTGTTTTAGTGCTGAGATGACAGCTCCCGCGGTTGTGGATTTCATTAGGATGATCTCCAGCCATTTGGAGAATGCATCCACCACAATTAGAAATGTTTGGCCGTGGAAGGGGCCGGCAAAATCAATGTGTATGCGGGACCAAGGGCCTTGGGGTTTCTCCCACTCCAAAACTGGGGCCGTAGGTGGTAGTGGTCTGGATTCCTGACATACTTGGCATCGCCAACCCTGTCACTGATTTCCCTGTCCATTAGGGGCCACCAGACATAGCTCCTAGCCAAACCCTTCATCCTCACAATTCCTGGGTGACCCTCATGCAGGAGTTCCAGAACTTTTTTTCTCAGCTTCTCTGGAACTACCACCCTATCCCCCCAGAGCAGGCACCCCCCTTGCACAGACAATTCCCCTTTTTTCTTTACAAATTCCTTGAACGTCAGCTAAGCGGCCATCCCTTGAACCCAACTGATTACAGTTCTTAAAACAACGTCCGGTAGGAGGCCCGAGCCACTTCCTGCGATGTGACTGGCCCAGAGTCCAAGAGTCAATTAGTAGAACGGTGTGCCCGGGTGGGGTCCTCGATTTCCTGGCAATGGGCATCTGCTCAGTGCGCCCGCATGCCCCAGCTCCTTTCCAGGCCGATGCTGCAGCTTGTAGGAGTATGCGGTCAAAAAAATAGTCCATCTGGTCAGTCTAGGTGAGAGTTCTACTGGCGTTGGGCGGTCGCCAGCCAGTAACCCCAATAGCGGTCTGTGATCAGTGACAATTTCGAAATCTCGCCCAAAACGTATTCGTGAAATTTTTCACCCTGACCCTATTGCGAGAGCCTCCCTATCTAGCTGGCTGTAATTCCTTTCAGCCGGGGACATCGATCGTGAATAGAACGCTATAGGGGCTTCAGTGCCGTTTGGGAGTCTGTGGCTAAGTACCGCTCCTACTCCATAGGGGACGATCACAAACCAATACTAACGGCAGTCTGTTGTTGTATTGTATTAACAGGCTATCGCTTGATAGCAAACTTTTACTGCCTCAAATGCCCTATTCTCTGACTTCCCCACGACCAAGCAGTGTTTTTCCAAGCAATTTATGCAGCGGTTCAGCAACGGTTGCCTTGTCTTTTAAAAACACGGCGTAAAGTTTACCAGACCCAGGAAAGCCTGGAGTTCTGTCTTGTTTTTGGGTGCTGGGGCTCTCTTTATCGCCTTGACTTTGCTCTCAGTGGGGTGAATCCTTTTTGTCTATTCTATAGCCCAAAATTCAACAGATTCGACCCTATCTGACACTTGCTTGCTTTGACTTTTAATCCTGCCGACCTAAAATGGCCAAAACTTTCCTTAATCGCTTCCCCAGTTCTCTTAAATCTTCCCTGATACCAACACATCATCGAAATAGGGTCGACTCGGTAACCCTTGTAGGAGCCGCTCCATCAAATTTTGGAATAGCCCCGGGGCCACACTCACCCCGAACTGTAACCGGGTGCACTTAAAGGCACCCCGGTGCGTTACAATGGTCTGGGCCTCAGCTGTGCTAGCATCTACGGGTAGCTGTTGGTACGCTTGTGCCAAGTCTAATTTGGGGTAAACTTGTCCGTGCCTAGTGAGTGCAATAAGTGTTGCACTACTGGAACTGGGTAGGCGCTTTTGCAATGCTTTGTTCAAGGTAGCCTTGTAATCAGCGCAAATTCTTATGGACCCGCCTGGTTTTATACGGGTGACGAGTGGCGTCTCCCATTTGGCATGGTCAACTGGCACTAGTATCCCCTGGCTGACTAATTTATCTAACTCTTTGTCGATTTTAGGTTTGAGTGCAAAAGGAACCCTCCTTGCCTTTAACCTAATGGGAGCTATTTGGGGTCTAAATTGAAGGAGATAGGGGTCCCTTGTACTTGCCTAAACGGTCCTCGAATACGTCTGCGAATTCCTCCATTAGGGCGTTTGCAGGTTGCATCCGCTCGGTGGACGCCAGTCACCCCATTCCCAACGCCCGGAACCAGTCTAGCCCCAGCAAGCTTGGCAAGGTTCCTCGACTAACGTGATGGGCAGGGTCTTTTCGTATGTCCCGTACTTGACCTCGACGGTCGTTGTCCCTCGAACAGGGATGCGGTTGCCCTGGTAATCCTGCACCCGGGCCGTTGTTTCTGCAGCTTGCGCTTTGCGATGTGCGGCAAGGCTTTCACAAAAGTGTCCCAGGACATGATTGTGATAGCTGATCCTGTGTCTACTTCCAGTCGGCACGGTACGCCTTCAATTGTCGGGTTTGTGAAGATCTTTTCTTCGATGCGGGTAGCTGCGTGGTCTATGGTAACAGTCATTCGGTTTGACTTCGCTCTTTCTTTCCTGGCCAATCGCTGGTCGCCTCGCCGATCGCGCTCTGATTGGCTGGTTTGAAATTTCGGGGGGAATGTGGGGTTTGCATCTCTGACTCAGAGCCGCTCTGATTGGCCGATTTGAATTTTCGGCGGGAAGGTTGGGGTGCTCGGCAGACTTGAGCCAGGTGCCCCTTCCTTTCACACCGCCGCAAATGGCGCCCCTGAACTTACATCTTTGGCGCTGATGTCGCCCGCAACTTCCGCATTCCTCCGGGTCTTCCTTGTCGATTTTCCGGTGTAGTGGACTTCTTCCTCCTCTTCGCTGGTTGACTCACGATAGGTTTCTTCGTGGTGGACTGTGCTCGGCTTTGCGCCCGCCATCGGCGTGAGTCGCTTTGTAAGGTGTCTGCTGCATGGTTGGACATCTCATGGGCTCTGGCTTCGTCCAGGCGTTTGCCAATGTCAGGTTGCTCTTGGCTAGCAACCGTCTCCTCAAACGGATGTCTCTGACCCCCGTATAAGTTGTTCCAGCAGCTCTTCGTCCAGATCGCGGTACTGCAATGCTTGGAGGCTTGTCTCAGGGCTGCCATGTAGTCGCTGATAGACTCGCCTTCTTGTTGCCTGCGCTCCCCAAACTCGTGCCGTCGAGCGTATTTGGACGGGCTGGTGCGTAGTGATTCTTCAGGAGGGTCTGAAGGGTCTGCCACGATACGGAGTGTAGCGGTGTTGGCTCCGCTAGGGCTTCTGCGACGGCGATGACTGCTGACCCACAGTGGCTTATGAAGTAAGCCCGTTTGCGGTTGTCGGAGACTCCTGTAGCTCGTTGCCTCCAGGAAACTTTCAAACGGGTCATATATATTCCCCATGTCTCCTGGGCAGGGTCAAACGGAGTGGGTGGCGTGTAGCCGGTCATCGCTGCATTCGCCGTCACCTTGCTGGGTTTGATTCTCGTAGTGAGTTCAGCTCTGTTCTGGTGCTCTGCCTCAATATCCCATCCTCGTCGCCAATGTTAGGTTTGGGTATTGACGAGGCAGGAGACCAGGTTAGTGACAACAGCTCTTTAATATAGTGTGACCCAGCAAAACTCTGGAGAAAACCCTCTCCTTATATACACTTCAGCCTGAGGCTGCATCCAATCAGAAACGAGATATTTCCCGCCTAAAAGTCCCGCCAAAACTTACAGTAATACATTACAACTACCCTACTGGATAAATTCAATTT
This sequence comes from Ahaetulla prasina, assembly GCF_028640845.1. Taxonomy (NCBI): domain Eukaryota; kingdom Metazoa; phylum Chordata; class Lepidosauria; order Squamata; family Colubridae; genus Ahaetulla; species Ahaetulla prasina. The sequence continues at coordinate 221,617,874 of NC_080541.1, forward strand.
TGAGTTTTCTTCAAGAATGTCCTCTTTCTGCTTTTCTTTCTAATTTGGTTTGGAATTTCTTTGGTTTGGAATTTCTTTCTTGGGCCTCTGAGTATATCAAAGAAATTATAACAGCAATAACAGTACATATGTTTTAGTTAAAAGAGAACAGTGTGTTACATTTTTAGAAATAAGGCAGAAATTATCCTTAATATGATTTTGATATTATGTGAGTTTCATACACTGTTGCATTACTGTATTCTATAAAAAGGCATAATCAGATTTAACACTACTGGGCCGTAATAATCATTCTGACATAGTTAAAGATTGATGGTTTCGGCTTTTGTTTAGCTTGGCATAAATATCCCTACAACATTTGCTATACTGCTAAAGTGGAACGTATCCCTAGCCTGATACCAATGCAAGGAAATAGAGACAGATGATCTGGCATTCTTTGAGTGTTTGGGGTAAGAGAAATGTGATTAAGATTAATTTAATTTACAGGCAGATTTATTTATCAAGAGCCTTTCTTGTTTCTTTCCCACAACTTTAAGTGAATGGTAAATATTATCAATTTTCCCTGCCCCCACCTGTCAAGCGCATCATTCCAGACTATCACAGTAAAAATTACATCTATCTATTATGCAAAACTGGATTTAATTTTTGCACACTTGAGGATTTATTGCTGGGCTTTTATTCTTGGGTTGTTGTTGTTTTTTAGCCTGGACATTTCTCAAGATCTTCCTTCTTTCCTTTTCTCAAGATCTTCCTTCCTTCCTTTTCTCAAGATCTTCCTTCCTTCCTTCCTTCAAGATCATCCTTCCTTCCTTCCTTTTCTCAAGATCTTCCTTCCTCCCTTCCTCCCTTCCTTCAAGATCATCCATCCTTCCTTTCTTTTCTCAAGATCTTCCTTCCTTCCTTTTCTCAAGATCTTCCTTCCTCCCTTCCTTCCTTCCTTCCTTCCTTCAAGATCATCCATCCTTCCTTTCTTTTCTCAAGATCTTCCTTCCTTCCTTTTCTCAAGATCTTCCTTCCTCCCTTCCTCCCTCCCTTCCTTCCTTCAAGATCATCCATCCTTCCTTTCTTTTCTCAAGATTTTCCTTCCTTCCTTCCTTCCTTCCTTCAAGATCATCCTTCCTTCTTTCTTTCCTTCCTTCCTTCAAGATCATCCTTCCTTCCTTCCTTTTCTCAAGATCTTTCTTCCTTCCTTCAAGATCATCCTTCCTTCCTTTTCTCAAGATCGTCCTTCCTTCCTTCCTTCCTTTTCTCAAGGTCTTCCTTCCTTCCTTCCTTCTTTCAAGATCATCCTTCCTTCCTTCCTTTTCTCAAGATCTTCCTTCCTTCCTTCCTTCCTTCCTTTTCTCAAGAACTTCCTTCCTTTTCTCAAGATCTTCCTTCCTTTCTTTTCTCAAGCTCTTCCTTCCTTCCTTCCTTCTCTCAAGATCTTCCTTCCTTTCTTCCTTCAAGATCATCCTTCCTTCCTTTTCTAAAGATCTTCCTTCCTTCCTTCCTTCCTTCTTTCCTTCCTTCCTTCCTTCCTTCCTTCCTTCCTTCCTTCCTTCCTTCCTTCCTTCCTTCCTTCCTTCCCTCTGTCCCTCCCTGCCTCCCTCCCTCCACTGAACCAAAGGACGTCAGTTTCAGAAAAAGCTGAATAGATATGAACCATGTAGAGCTTGTGGAACTGCAGCTTGCATTTACATTTTTATCAAGTGGCAGGAAAGTTGCTTTCTTTTGATCTCAAAGTTGAAAGGGAGGCAGACAAAACAAGAAATCAAGAGGATAGCCATGACGCCTAGATTGAAGGTCACAATCTGTGTGAAAATATGTCCTGTTTTGAGATCTATGCAGAGAGAACCATAGGAGAATTAGCTGCAGCAATAAAAGTTGTAACTTCAGAATAATTAAGAAAATTCACCCAAAGGTTGCAAAAGGAAAAGCAGATTTTCAGCAAAACTTCAGCAATCTTTTGACTCAGTAGTACACGATAAACTTCTCCTTAAACTAACATCCTATGGCATCTCAGGACCCCTCCACAAATGGATATCTGCTTTTCTGTCTAACAGACAACAAGTGGTCAAAATTGGCAATGCTTTATCAAATCCTGTTCCTGTCAAGAGTGGCGTTCCTCAAGGCAGCGTCCTTGGACCAACACTCTTTATTCTATACATTAATGATCTTTGTGACCATATCTCAAGTAATTGTGTTCTCTTTGCTGACGATGTCAAACTATTTAACACCACAGACAACACTTCTATCATTCAAAATGACCTTGACCATCTAACCGCTTGGTCTAAAAATTGGCAGCTCCAAATTTCAACCAGCAAATGCTCAGTCTTACATATAGGAAAAAAGAACCCAAACACTAAGTACATACTAGATGGACATTACCTTACAGATGACCCCCATCCCGTTAAAGACCTTGGAGTTTTCATGTCAAATGATCTAAGTGCCAAAGCCCACTGCAACTACATAGCAAAAAAGCTCTAAGAGTTGTAAACCTAATTTTGCGTAGCTTCTTTTCCAAAACACCACACTACTAACCAGAGCATATAAAACATTTGCTAGACCAATTCTAGAATACAGCTCACCTGTTTGGAACCCTCACCACATCTCTGACATCAATACAATTGAACGTGTCCAGAAATATTTTACAAGAAGAGTTCTCCATTCCTCTGAAAACAACAAAATACCTTATCCCACCAGACTTGAAATCCTAGGCTTAGAAAACTTGGAACTCCGTCGCCTTCGACAAGACCTAAGTTTAACTCATAGAATCATCTATTGTAATGTCCTTCCTGTCAAAGACTACTTCAGCTTTAATTGCAATAATACAAGGGCAACCAATAGATTTAAACTTAATGTAAACCGCTTTAATCTAGATTGCAGAAAATATGACTTCTGCAACAGAATCATCAGTGCTTGGAATACTTTACCTGACTCTGTGGTCTCTTCCCATAATCCTAAAAGCTTTAACCAAAAACTTTCTACTATTGACCTCACCCCATTCCTAAGAGGACCATAAGGGGCGTGCATAAGCGCACAAACGTGCCTACCATTCCTGTCCTATTGTTTTTCTTTTCTTCTTCCTATATATGTTTATATGTGTATATACTATATAATCTTTTTGTATGATGTTGTGACAAAATAAATAAATAAATAAATAAATAAATCTATTTCAATGGTACAATCTATGTACCATTCATGAATATTTTGCTGTTTTTGCTGCTGCCCCCCTTCTTCTTCTCCTTCTCCTTCTCCATCTCCTTCTTCTCCTCCTCCTCTTCTTCTCCTTGTCCTCCTCCTCCATTCTTCTTCTCCTCCTCCTCCTCTTCCTCCTCATTGTTGTTGTTATTATTTACTTTATTCATTAAACATGAAACTTAGTCAACTGAACATTCAAAAATGCATCACAAATACCATTGACTGGTGCTAATGGTTGATACGGGTTGCTGCCAGCGTCCTAGGTATCAACCAAGTACCTTCTTAAGATGTACGATGTTCCAAGTAGTGCAGTTTTTTGCAGTTCTGCTGGTGCTATTGCAGGAAGGTGCAATTTGTTGATGTATCTTATAAAATTCTTGGACATGGTACCAAGTGCCCCGATGACAATGGGTATCACTGTTACATGTTTCATCCATAGCCGTGTAATTTTGATGGCCAGGTCGCGATATTTCATGATTTTTTCCAGTTCTTTTTCTTCGACTCCGGCATCTCCTGGTACTGTGATGTCAATAAATTGTATGTTTCGGTTTCGACAACTGTGATGGTGTGTTGTGTTCCAAGTGACGATCCGTCTGTATTCGAAAGTCCCATAAGATCTTCACCTTCTCATTTTCTATAACTTTTTCCACTTTATGTTCCCATGACTTTTGGGATACAGGCAAGTCATATTTTTTACATAATGACCAGTGGATTAATTTAGCAACTCGGTCGGGTCTAGCTTTGTAATCAGTTTGTGCAATTTTGCTGCATTCACATATTAAATGTGAAACAGTTTTGACTTTGTTGTTGCAAAGTCGGCAGTTTGGATTGTCGGTGGATTGTCCCCTTTTCATATTATTATTATTATTATTATTATTATTATTATTATTATTATTATTATTATTATTATTATTATTATTATTATTATTATTATTATTTTATTTATTTCTTGGTAATCTGCAGCTAGATTCATAGTCTAAGAACAATGGAAAGTTAATAAAATTCAAGCCCTAACCGAGAATCTTAAATTAATTAACCCCTATAAGTTAATTAACCCCAAATAATATGTTAATTAACCCCAACTAACCCCAATTAATTATAAGTTAATTATGCAGGAAAAATATGTTTTGGGTATCCTGGAAACCTGAGGATTGATTGCAATTGTCAAGGCACTGGAGATGCAAATGTAGAGTTGGAATATTAAACCAAACCAAACCTAATTTCTTTTCATATCACTGCATATTAGAGCGGGGTTGTGCTTCAGATTTGAAAGCAAAAAAATACTGGGAATTTTCAGGGAAAGACACAACTCCTTTAAGGAATGGCTGTTATGGGATATATCTGCGTTTTCCTGGGCCCTGAAAAAGCACCTTGTTCACCCGCAACAGCACTGAAAAAAACTTGACTTATGACCGTTTTTCACACTTACGACTGTGGCAGCCATGGTCACGGGATCAAACTTGAGACGCTTGGCAACCGACTCATATTTATGACGGTTACAGTGTACCAAGGTGAGGACCTTTTGAGAACTTCTAACAAGCAAAAATCCAGGGGGGGAATTCATTTAACAACTGTGTTACTAATGTCAAGGTTCCAAGTAACACCTCCAATGAAAGAAAACTCTGAGGCTTCACTTTCCTCAAAGTTCCATTTTATTAGAAATGGCATATTGGCACATCTGGGAAAACCCGAATCTGAAAGCTTCCAGATTTTCCCCACCCAAAAGAAAGTTCAAGTCCCTGCCCAACACCCTCATGTCCATCACATGGTCCAATCCAAACACAGTCCCAACTGGAGAGGCCTCCCAATCACACCACTCCAGGTGCAGGGCGAGATGTCCTTGACTCTCAGAGAAAGGAATGTTATTATGACTATATATATCTCCCCTGTTCCATACAATTCCCCCTTCCCAGTTTCCCACAATAGTAAATGTGGCAGGCCTGAAGGCCCAACGAAAAAGATGGCTACCAGGCCTGACACCATGTTACTAACTTATCAACTGTAGTGATTTGCTGGACAACTGTGGCAAGAAAGGTTATAAAATGAGGGAAAACTCATTTAATAATTATCTTGTTTAGCAATGGACATTGTGGTCATAAGTCAAGGATTTTTTTTTTTTGTTTACATTTATACCCCGCCCTTCTCCGAAGACTCAGGGCGGCTTACAGTGTATAAGGCAATAGTCTCATTCTATTTGTATATTTTTACAAAGTCAACTTATTGCCCCCCCAACAATCTGGGTCCTCATTTTACCTACCTTATAAAGGATGGAAGGCTGAGTCAACCTTGGGCCGGGCTTGAACCTGCAGTAATTGCAGGCTTCTGTGTATTTTACAGAATATTACCTGTATTTTGGAATTTTGTTTTCCAGTGTTTCTTATTTTCCAGTCTTTATACCTATATGTAAGGTAAAGGTAAAGGTTCCCCTTGCAACATCTGTGCTAGTGATTCCTGACTCTAGGGGGTGGTGCTCATCTCCGTTTCAAAGCCGAAGAGCTAGCGCTGTCCGAAGACATCACCATGGTCATATGGCCAGCATGACTCAATGCCAAAGGCGCACAGAACGCTGTTCCCTTCCCACCAAAGGTGGTCCCTATTTTTTTACTTGCATTTTTTTACGTGCTTTCCAATTGCTAAGGTTGGCAGAAGCTGGGACAAGTAACGGGAGCTCACTCCATTACGCGGCACTAGGGATTCGAACCGCTGAACTGCCGACCTTACGATCGATAAGCTCAGCGTCTTAGCCTCTGAGAATAGAATAGAATAGAATAGAATAGAATAGAATAGAATAGAATAGAATAGAATAGAATAGAATAGAATAGAATAGAATTTTTATTGGCCAAGTGTGACTGGACACACAAGGAATTTGTCTTGGTGCATATGCTCTCAGTGTACATAAAAGAAAAGATACGTTCATCAAGGTACAACATTTACAATACAATTGATGGTCAATATATCAATATAAATCATAAGGATTGCCAGCAACAAGTTATAGTCATACAGTCATAAGTGGAAAGAGATTGGTGATGGGAACTATGAAACGATTAATAGTAGTGCAGATTCAGTAAATAGTCTATAAGGGTGAGCCACCCTTATACCTATATGTATATCTTCGGGACCGCCTTCTGCTACCACATGCCTCCCACCGACCGGTACGCTCCCATAGAGAGGGTCTCCTCAGGCTGCCGTCAGCCAAACAGTGTAGGCTGGCGACCCCCAGGGGGAGAGCCTTCTCTGTGGGGGCACCTACCCTCTGGGACGAGCTTCCCCCAGGACTTCGACAACTTCCTGACCTCCAGACTTTTCGCCGCGAGCTGAAGACGTACCTATTCTTCCGAGCAGGACTGGCTTGATAGGGGTTTTTAATTCGTTTTTAAATGGGGTTATTTTATATTATGTATTTTATATCTAAATTTAGGCCGCATTGAATAAGTTTTTTAAATAGTTTTTATTGTAATATATTGTATTGTTTTTACTTGGCTGTTCACCACCCTGAGTCCTTCGGGAGAAGGGCGGTATAAAAATTAAATAATAATAATAATAATAATAATAATAATAATAATTATTATTATTATTATTATTATTATTATTATTATTATTATTATTATTATTATTATTATTATGTAGGTGTATGTATATTTTGATTTGTAAACATCATTTTAAGGGTAACAACGTCTTTACATGGAGGAGAATGACAAAAAAATCATTTCCCCATTGATTTCTCCCTTCTAATTTCCCCCCAGGGAAGGAAATCCATTACATCATTGATTAACTACATTTGTAAGGACAGATACCCTAGAGTTCCAATTTTTCTTCCTCCACCGTGAGTCTATCTTTTATTCAGTAATCCAAACGGATCACAGCAGCAAAACATGCTTTGTTTCTCCAAGAATCCAAACCAGGTTTAAACCTGATCACATCCTGGCCTTAGCACCAGAGAAGGAGGCATAGCATAGCAAACACACAATAGTTCCTGAACCTGCATCCATAGATGCTAAGTGTTAACAGAGTTTTCAAATCTCGGGACAGTACCGGTAAATGTCTATAGAGATTCTCAGTCATCCAGGTCATGGTTGTCCCAAAGGTGCTTTTTTTCAAGAGTCAACTGGACTTTCTGGGGGTTTTTTTTCTTTCAAGACGTTTTGCTTCTCATCCAAGAAGCTTCTTCAGCTCTGACAGAATGGACATCCATCCAGTCAGAGCTGAAGAAGCTTCTTGAATGAGAAGTGAAACGTCTTCAAAGAAAACAAAAACCAGAAAGTCCAGTTGCCTCTTGAAAAAAAGCTCCTATGGGACCTAAAAGGTCAACCAAAACTGAAAAACCAATACCATGCAAACAATTAGCACAGGGGCCCCCCAAGGCTGTGTGCTCTCCCCACTTCTCTTCTCTTTGTATACCAATGACTGCATCTCCAATGATCCATCTGTTAAGCTACTGAAGTTCGCAGATGACACAACAGTGATTGGTCTCATTCAAGACAATGACGAATCCGCATATAGATGAGAGGTCGAACGACTAGCCTTGTGGTGCAACCAAAAAAATCTGGAACTGAACACACTCAAAACCGTAGAAATGGTGGTAGACTTTAGGAGAAACCCTTCCATACTTCCACCTCTCACAATACTAGACAACACAGTATCAACAGTAGAAACCTTCAAATTTCTAGGTTCTATCATATCGCAAGATCTCAAATGGACAGCTAACATCAAACTCAGTAAGCTCAAACTGCCCAAGGAGCTGCTGATTCAGTTCTACAGAGGAATTATTGAGTCTGTCATTTGCACCTCTATAATTGTCTGGTTCGGTTCTGCAACCCAACAAGAAAAACACAGACTTCAGAGGATAATTAGAACTGCAGAAAAAATAATTGCTACCAACCTGCCTTCCATTGAGGACCTGTATACTGCACGAATCAAGAAGAGGGCCGTGAAAATATTTACAGACCTCTCACATCCTGGACATAAACTGTTTCAACTACTACCCTCAAAACGACGCTATAGAGCACTGCACACAGAACAACTAGACACAAGAACAGTTTTTCCCCAAAGGCCATCACTCTGCTAAACAAATAATTCCCTCAACACTGTCAGACTATTTACTGAATCTGCACTACTATTAATCTTCTCATAGTTCCCATCACCAATCTCTTTCCACTTGTGACTGTATGACTATAACTTGTTGCTGGCAATCCTTATGATTTATATTGATATATTGACCATCAATTGTGTTGTAAATGTTGTACCTTGATGAAGGTATCTTTTCTTTTATGTACACTGAGAGCATATGCACCAAGACAAATTCCTTGTGTGTCCAATCACACTTGGCCAATAAACATTCTATTCTATTCTATTCTATTCTATTCTATTCTATTCTATTCTATTCTATTCTATTCTATTCTATTTAGAATAGAATAGAATATTTATTCTATTTATTCTATTTAGAATAGAATAGAATAGAATAGAATAGAATAGAATAGAATAGAATAGAATAGAATAGAATAGAATAGAATAGAATTTTTTATTGGCCAAGTGTGATTGGATACACAAGGAATTTGTCTTGGTGCATATGCTCTCAGTGTTTTGTTTTTTTGAATTTATATCCTGCCCTTCTCCGAAGACTCAGGGCGGCTTACACTGTGTTAAGCAATAGTCTTCATCCATTTGTATATTATATACAAAGTCAGCCAAAGGTTGACTCAGCCTTCCATCCTTTATAAGGTAGGTAAAATGAGGACCCAGATTGTTGGGGGGGCAATAAGTTGACTTTGTAAAAAAAAATATATACAAATAGAATGAGACTATTGCCTTATACACTGTAAGCCGCCCTGAGTCTTCGGAGAAGGGCGGGATATAAATGTAAACAAAAAAAAAAGTCAACTTATTGCCCCCAACAATCTGGGTCCTCATTTTATCTACCTTATAAAGGATGGAAGGCTGAGTCAACCTTGGGCCTGGTGGGACTTGAACCTGCAGTAATTGCAAGCAGCTGCATTAATAACAGACTGCATTAGTCTGTTGAGCCACCAGAGGCACCAGAGTGTACATAAAAGATGATTATCATAACGTAAGCTTGCAAGTTTGATTGACACACACAGAGATCTTTTATCCAGGGGTGAAATGCTCTGAAGTCTGCTACCGGTTTGCTTCGCTACCGGTTTGCTTTGCGTGCGCATGCACGGTACGTGCCAAATGCACACTTTGCGAGCAGGCACACCGCAGGCGCTACCGCGCAGCGCTAAAAAGGGAGGATTAAGAAGCCTTTTCTAAGGTAAGTAGAAAAGCGAGGGGGAGGGAACAGCTGTGCCGTGCGATTTAGATTTGCTAGAAAGCAGGATTTATCACTAGTTCGCCTGAACCGGTAGCAATTTTTTTTTACTACCGGTTTGGGTGAACCGGTCTGAACCAGTAGCATTTCACCCCTGCTTTTATCTCCATAAAAACTAAAGGAGGTCATGTCTGAATAAGATTTCTTTCAACTGACCCCCCAGAGTGCAAACCTGAGCTACAAATATTCTACCAACATCCAGAGTCTTTAGTGTTTGCTTCCTAAAACACATCTGTGGTCCCTGTTCCACAGATTGCCACACCGGCTCGAGTTAGCCCTTCGTGGCTAGCAGTGCAATCACTAATATTTATGCCACAGTGCTTAAGTACGTAGTATGTACTACTCAGGGAAAAGGACCATTTATCTCTCCTGCCACCCTGTGCAATTCGTTTTGGTTCCCCTCTGATCTTCGACCAACACCCGCAAGTCCATTACTGCCAGAGCATCTCTGGCCCTCACTCACCAACATATGCTCCAATTAAGTCTCAGCGCACCACCGTTCCTGGTGTGCATATTTTCTGCAAATGTGCAGCTGGTCCGTGAGTTTCTGCTGCCCTGCTGATGTTCTTCCTCCCCCCATTCTCTGCCTCATGTTTAATTTGAAAGGGAATTGAGGGGAGTTTTTTTGCAAACGGGCCTGAGGCAAATGCTGCCATTATTATAGAAGCCTGGCAGAAAAAGATAAAGACATTTTTTTTTAACTCCAGGGCCTTCTTGTCAGTCTTCTCTCTCTCTCTCTCTCTCTCTCCCCCTCCGTCCCTCCCTCCCTCCGTCTGTCTAATTATCTGACCATGTGTCTGTCTGATCTATCTATCTATCTATCTATCTATCTATCTATCTATCTATCTATCTATCTATCTATCTTTCTATCTGTTTATCTCTATATCTCTACCCTGTTTCCTCCAAAATAAGACAGCCCCTGATAATAAGCCCAATCGGGCTTTTGAATGCGTGGCAATTATTTCAGGGTTCAAAAAAATATAAGACAGGGTCTTATTTTCAGGAAAACACGGTAGCTGTCTATCACTATCTACTGTATCTGCCTCTCTCCCTCCCCCCCATCTTATCCCAGTTCTTGTTCACAACTCTGTAAAATTTAAAAAAGAAATAGGAACGGGTGATTGTGACATTGATGCTGGATGCCTCGGGTTGTGTTCACACCAAATAATTAATCACGTCAGCGAAAGGCCTCCATGCGTCATTTGCATAAAATGCTAAGCGGGATCCCGTTAAGGGTGATGAATTTTTCGAAGAGCGAACGTACCGCCTTGTGCAAACTCAGCCTCTCTTGGTTAGTTTATTTTTTGTATATTGGGAGACTCCAGAAAATGAATCGATTTGAGAACCGGCTTAAAAATCTGGAAGAGCAGCTGCCGAGATCTGTCCTGCTCCTCTTAATTCAGAACGATAACTGGCTTCTAATTTTTGTTACTTGTATCCTTACGATTTATAATGCTATTGATTGTTTCCTGATTGCTTATTTGTACCCTATGACTATCATTAAGTGTTTTACCTTATGATTCTTGATGAACGTTTCTTTCTTTTTATGTACACTGAGAGTGTATGCACCAAGACAAATTCCTTGTGTGTCCACACTTGGCAATAAAAAATTCTATTCTATTCTATTCTATTCTATTCTATTCTATTCTATTCTATTCTATTCTATTCTATTCTATGACTATCATTAAGTGTTGTACCTTACGATTCTTGACAAAGGTATCTTTTCTTTTATGTACACTGAGAGCGTATGCACAAAGACAAATTCCTTGTGTGTCCAATCACATTTGGCCAATAAAAAATTCTATCTATCTTTTATGGTATTTAACGTTATATTTATTGTTCTTTTAATCTTTTGCAATATTATTTTATCGGATTGTAATCCATCCAGGGTCACAGGACAGTGCTCCGGGTGGCATATAAATTAATTAAATAACTGTAATATTCCCGTGTCAGGTGGATTTCGGATCATGAATTCTTTTATTTTATTCCATTTATTTAAAACGTTTATTGAGCCATCCATCTTATAACCAACTCTGTGCTAAATTTAACACAGCATAAAAGTTACAACTATAAAAATGAAACAGATAAAAGGCATTCTAGATATCATATTTTGCATTTGGTGTTTCGGAGGAGAGTGGGGGCTGCACCAAGGGAGGCTCATTCAATTTCATTGTACACATGTTGTGCATTGACAATAAAGGTTTGATTTGATTTGTAAAGCAATATCAATATTTGCCTCTCTTTATTATGCATTTACCTCCAAAATAACTCTGTTGATTGTATTTTCCTTAGCTCAAATAGTCTCTTTCATCGCTGTTTTCTATGCTTATTACTGGTCTGTTGATTACGGTGACCAAATTCTGTGGACCTGGGCTACAGGAATGGTCTGATATTCTTTTGGGACCTGTGTCAGCGTTCCAGAAAAAAACCTCCCACTCCAAGTAAAACTCCGAAGCACACATCTTTCAAAGTTCTATTTACTAGGATAGGTAAACTGGCACATTTGGAAAAACCCGAATCTGAAAGATCCAGGTTTTCCCTCAGTAAATCAAAACCCCCGCAAACCATCCCCTCACTCCTCCGTTGATCACATGCTCCAATCGCCAACCGTCCCATCTCAAGACAGCACTCCAACCACTCCTCCTCCAGATGCAGGATCGGCCTGACCTTGACCGACAGGAAGAAAGTTATTATGTCTAATAATAACCCCTCATTCGTTGCAAAAGAAAATTTGTTCAAGAGAATCCTTTCATAGAATGATCCACTTTGGATTCGGCATGCCCTTGTTTTTTAAAATTTTTTATTTATTTATTTATTTTGAATTTATATCCCGCCCTTCTCCGAAGACTCAGGGCGGCTTACACTATGTCAAGCAATAGTCTTCATCCATTTGTATATTATATACAAAGTCAACTTATTGCCCCCAACAATCTGGGTCCTCATTTTACCTACCTTATAAAGGATGGGAGGCTGAGTCAACCTTGGGCCTGGTGGGACTTGAACCTGCAGTAATTGCAGGCAGCTGCTGTTAATAATAGACTGCATTAGCAGTCTGAGCCACAGAGGCCCCTCCAAAATTTGCATTTATATCCCGCCCTTATCCGAAGACTCAGGGCGGCTTACACTATGTCAAGCAATAGTCTTCATCCATTTGTATATTATATACAAAGTCAGCTTATTGCCCCCAACAATCTGGGTCCTCATTTTACCTACCTTATAAAGGATGGAAGGCTGAGTCAACCTTGGGCCTGGTGGGACTTGAACCTGCAGTAATTGTAATTGCAGACAGCTGTGTGTTAATAACAGGCTGCATTAGCCTGGTGAGCCACTTCCCAGCCCACCAGACAGTGTTTTTCCCAGACAGCCAGAAGTCAGAAATGCATGCCAATCAGCCAGTGGTGGATTGCTACCGGTTCGCCCCAGCGGCGGGAGGCTCCGCCCACCCACCCGTATGTCATCAAATATGCTCTGCATAGCAAAAGTAAGTGAAACCCACCACTGGAGTCATGCAGATTTGCTACTCAGACCAGATTTTATTTCTTCTTATTATTTATTAGCAAGAATGCATTTGCCTGTCTTTATCTCTCAATCAGGCAAGAATAGGTGGTACCTGGCTCAACAGTAGCAACTGTGAGAGGGATCTTGGAGTCCTAGTGGATAATCTGTCTATCTAGACCTGTTCCAGTCCGGCTTTTGGCCCGGATACAGTACGGAGACGGCTTTGGTCGCGTTGGTGGATATCTCTGGAGGGCCAGGGATAGGGGTTATTCCTCTGCCTTGGTCCTATTAGACCTCTCAGCGGCTTTCGATACCATCGACCATGGTATCCTGCTGCACCGGTTGGAGAGTTTGGGAGTGGGAGGCACCGTTTATCGGTGATTCTCCTCCTATCTCTCTGACCGGTCGCAGACGGTGTTGGCAGGGGTGCAGAGATCGAACCCAAGGCGCCTCACTTGTGGGGTGCCGCAGGGGTCGATTCTCTCGCCTCTCCTGTTCAACATCTATATGAAGCCGTTGGGTGAGATCATCAGTGGTTTTGGGGTGAGGTACCAACTGTACGCTGATGATACGCAGCTGTACTTTTCCACCCCAGGCCACCCCAACGGAGCTATCGAGGTACTGTCCCAGTGTCTGGAAGCCGTACGGGTCTGGATGGGGAGAAACAGGCTCAAGCTCAATCCCTCCAAGACGGAGTGGCTGTGGATGCCGGCACCCCGGTACAGTCAGCTGCAGCTGTGGCTGACTGTTGGGGGCGAGTCACTGGGTCCGATGGAAAGGGTGCACAACTTGGGCGTTCTCCTGGATGGACGGTTGTCTTTTGAAGACCACCTAACGACCGTATCCAGGAGAGCTTTTTATCAGGTTAGTCTGATTCACCAGTTGCGCCCCTTCCTTGACCGGGATGCCCTAGGCACGGTCACTCATGCTCTTGTTACCTCTCGCTTGGATTACTGCAATGCTCTCTACATGGGGCTCCCCTTGAAGAGCACCCGGAGGCTCCAGTTGGTTCAGAATGCAGCTGCACGGGTGATAGAGGGAGCCACTCGTGACACCACTCCTGCGCAGGTTGCACTGGCTACCTGTGGTCTTCCGGGTGCACTTCAAGGTGCTGATTACTACCTTCAAAGCGCTCCATGGCTTAGGGCCGGGTTACTTACGAGACCGCCTACTGCTACCGATTGCTTCTCACCGACCCGTGCGCTCTCACAGAGAGGGACTCCTCAGGGTGCCGTCCGCCAAACAATGTCGGCTGACGGCCCCCAGGGGTAGGGCCTTCTCTGTGGGGGCTCCCACCCTCTGGAATGAACTTCCCCCAGGCAGGCTCGGCTCTCCTCTGCTCTCCTCTCCGCTCTTCTCTTCCTCTCGGGTGAAGTCAAGCGGCGTCTCTCCTCCCTCTCGCGCCCCCTTCTCCACCACTCCCCCTTCTCCACCTCCTCCTCTTGCGTTGCCGCCTCCCATTTTCAGAAACAAAAAAAAAATTGGGACTTTTTGGAATTGCCGCGGGACGCGGGACAAATTATTAAAAAGCGAGGCTGTCCCGCCAAAAGCGGGACGTCTGGTCACTATACATTAGGGCAGAGAACCAGTTGTTAAATTACTTGAATCCCAGCACTGGTCCAACTTATTTTCCAAAGCACCTGAAGGTAGGACAAGAAGCAATGGAGGGAAACTAATCAAGGAGCGAAGCCACCTGGAATTGAGAAGAAACCTCCTAAGAGTGGGGACAATTAACCAGCGGAACAGCTTGCCACCAGAAGTTGTGGGTGCTTCATCTCTGGACGTTTCTGTCTTGTCCCACTCCTCCGCTGACGACCGGGTCAGGGAAATCCGAATCAGGCGTGCCTCTGCAGCTCTGCCAAAGTCCTAGCAAAGTCCTCAGGGCAGGCAGGAGACCAGAAAGTGACTTCAGCAAGATATGTTTAGACTTTGCCTGACTCAGAGAATGTCAGAAAGCAGATCCTTTATATAGGCCATGGGGTGTGGCTCCATGACTCAGCACTTATCCAGGCCTGCCCCTCCCTTCCTTCTGTTGCCTCCGCCTATCAAGTCTTCTGACGCGAGGGTCACTCCAGTCGGCAGCTGTTGGCAATAGACATCCCTCAGGCTCACATGCTGTGGAGGAGGGGGAGGGGTCTAGTTGCTCCGTTTGCCTGGGCATGGAGCCAGAGCTGGGGGCTGGAGGTATTTCCTCCTCTTCAGCCTGTCTGGGCATGGAGCCAGGGCTGGGGCCAGGAGGCATACTAGAACATTCCTCCGTGTTCGGAAGCAGATAAGCAGGCCCCGGCTGTGGTGAGATTGGGCGAGACACAACACTTTCCAGGAAGAGACTGGACAGTCACTTGTCTGAAATGGTATGGAACCTTTTCCAGACTGAGTGCCCAAAGCGAGCGCCCAAACTCCCAAAATGTAATGTGTGCCCCCCGCCTGCACATGGCCCCCACACATATCCCACGCCTGTGCATACGGGCCCCTGCCTGCTCCCCGCGCATGTGTGTGCGCCTCCTGCACTCGCCCTGCCCCCCTGCACGCGCCCCACCTCCCACGCATGCACGGCAGAGACCCGACGACCAGCTGGCCAGCGGGAGGCGCATGTGCACATATGCAGTAGAGCCGAACTGGGGTGATGGCTTGCGTGCCCAGAGAGAGGACACTGTGTGCCATAGGTTCGCATCACGGGATCATAGGATCTCCTGCTTGGGCAGTGGGCTGGACTAGAAGACCTCCAAGGTCCCTTCCAGTTCTATTCTGATTCAGAGGCAGCTGTAAATGCAGAAAGTGTAAGAAACAGCAGGCAAGAAGTAATTCTGTGATAGAATCCCCAAAGCATTTGCCCACGTGGCTGGTTTTTTTCACACAGAAAAAATGAAAAACAGAACAGCCTCTTTGCCAAAGATTCTCAGGACCCTGTTATCCTGTTCGCTCCCACAGCACCCAGTTTAATATAGCTGTCCTATCCTTTGCATATCTGCAGTCCCTGAAAAAGTCTAAATAATTCTCCCTTTCCAGCCATGAGCGGCAAAAACAAAACAAAACACACACACACGACCCTGACTTTTCTTTCCAATCGTTGGTTTTCCCACGACCTTCTCCCCACCCAGCCCTCTAATTTTCCCCTTGTCATGCAGAACTGGGATAGGATGATCACTGTAAAAAGAAAAAGAAAAAATTCTTGAGATTGAAAAGTAAAATAGAAACTGGTGGGAGGGGGGGAAAAACACCTCTACTACTTCTTCTTTTCTGTCCTGTATTAAAAAGGAATGAAATCTCACTTCGTGAGCCCTCTTAACAGTTTTTTTTTTCTTGCAAAATAACGTCTAATTCCGTGATGGAGAGCCTATGGCACATGCCACAGGTAGCATGCAAAGCCCTCTTTGAGGGCAGGTGAGCCGTCATCCCAGCTCAGCTCCACCTCGCAAGCGCGCCTCCCACCGGCCAGTTGATTTTCGGGTCTCTGCTGCGCAGGGGCAGGGGAAGGGGGACGCATGCAGGAAACGTGCGCACATGCAGGGGGAGCAGGGGGGACCGCGGGGAGTCATGCATGCATTGCATTATGGGTTATAAGTGCAGGGAGGCATACTAGGCAAGGGATACCGTGTGGACCCCTGTTGCCCGATTTTGCTCCCAGGAGGCTGCAGGGAGGCCTACAAGGCGCAAAACAGGGTGCGGGGCAGCGTGGGGGGTGCAATGCACGGGGAGCGCAGGGGTCACGTGTGCATGCTCAGGGGGACGGGGCGCAGGAGGGGGGTCACACACTCATTGCATTATGGGTGCAGGCGCGCAAACACGCTTTCTGAATGCAACAACAGAAAGGTAAACCATCATTATGCAGGGTTTATGCAGTGTGAAAAATCAGGGCAGTTTTGTAAGACATGTGGCAGCATCCTGGCTAAGAACTGGGGAGTTATGTTAAAACACAGGCAGTCCTCAACTTACAACCCTTCGTTTAGTGACCGTTCGAAGTCACAACGGCGCTGAAAAAAAGTGACTTTATGATCGTTTTTTCACACTTTTTTGAGACCGTTGCAGCATTCCCATGCTCACACGATGTTGTGACTCGTCCTCCCTCCTCTCCGCAGCCAGGCCCCTCCCGTCTCCAACCAGGCCTTTTATAAGACTCCGAGTCTGATAATGAAGATGAAATGCCTGTCATGACTCCAGCCCCCGGCCCTGGCCCCATGCCTGGAGAGGATTCAAGGAGTGAAAGGAGAAGCCCAATAAACCTCACTCATACAGCGTGTGTTCCTTTGGCTCAGCCTTCAGAGCAGGAAGCCAGCCAGGTGGTAGAATTACCCAGGCCTACTCCCTCTGACCCCTCCCTTTCCCAGATGCTGACAGCAGATCCAGCTGAAAACAATTCATAGTGGGTGGACCCTCGATTCCGGAGATCTGAGAGGCGACGCCAGCAGAAGGAAGGATGGGGCAGGCCTGGATAAATGCTGAGTCATGAAGCCACACCCCACAGCCTATATAAAGGACCTGCTTTTGGCATTCCAACCTTGAGTCAAGAAAAGTCTTATCTAGTTTGCTGATATCGGACCCTATCGCTGAAGTTACAACTTGGACTCCTGCCTGCCCTGATAAACCTTGAAGGAACTTGGCAAGCTGCAGAGGCTTCGTTGCCAAATTTGTTATGGACTTCCTTGACTCGTTCGTCGGAGTGGGAGTGGGACACGACACACAATCAAAATTCAGATGCTGTCATGTCCCACTCCTCCTCTGACAGCCGGGTCTGGGAAGTCTGTATGAAGTGTGGCCACGAAGCCTCTTCAGCTTTGCCAAATTCCTGTCAGAGTTCTCAGGGCAGGCAGGAATCCAAGGTGTGACTTCAGCAACCAGATAAGACTTTGCCTGACGAATGCCAAAAAGCAGATCCTTTATATAGGCCATGGGGTGTGGCTCCATGACTCAGCACTTATCCAGGCCTGCCCCTCCCTTCCTTTTGCTGACGTCGCCTCTCCATTCTCCAGAAGCGGGGATCTGTCCACTTTTCATCTTCCTGCTCAGCTGCCGGCAATTCTAGCTCATGGCTGGCTTCGTGCTCACATGCTATAGGAGGGAGGTTTGTTTGCTCAGTCTGTCCGGGCATGGTGCCAGGGCTGGGGGCTGGAGGCATGCCAGGCCATTCTTCTTCACTATCAGTCTCTGGCTGAGATAGCAGGAGATGGGAGGGGCCCGGCTGCGGAGAGGAGGGCGGGCGAGGCACAACAGATGCTTGCAACTGACTCCTATTTATGACGGATGCAGCATCCCGGGGTCACAGGTTCCCCTTTTGCGACCTTCTGACAAAGTCAATAGGGAAGCCAGATTCACTTAACAACCGTGTTACTAACTTAAGAACTGCAGCAGAGGGGGTATTCAGCCAGTTCGCACCAGTTCGGGCGAACCGGTAGTGGCGACCTGCGGGTGGGCCCGCCTACCCACCCCAGTGCTATGCCATCCCATTTAGCCATGTTTTCTAAGCCGTGCGCATGCGTGCAAGCTGTGCGTGCAAGCAAAGCACACGTGCGGAAGGCGTGCGTGAGAATGAAGTACACGCGTGCATACGCGCGCTCGCATTTTCGGCGTGCAGTGAACCGGTGGTGAAATTATGTAAAACCCACCTCTGAACTTCAGCGGTTCATTTAACGCCTGTGGCAAGAAAGGTCGTAAAAGTAGGTAAAACTCACTTAACATCCTTCTGGCATCTTTAGAAAGAGAAGGAACTGGATGGAGGTTTTTTTTCTCTGTTCTGTGAAGAATCCATCTCGGGGGCTTTCAGTTTCCACCCAGTTCCAGCCAGTTTTGTCTGTGGCCACCAAGTTGCACCCACAGCTTCCTAACTCCGTCCATCAGTTCAAGAACTCTGTTCCTTTGGCCTAACACACTGGAAATGACTCAAATGAAATGTATCTATAGGAAAGTTAATTCTTATGCGGTCAGAAGTGAACCACCTGATATACTTTATAATGCCTTGGTAAGGCCACACTTGGAATATTGCATCCAGTTTTGGTCGCCACGATGTAAAAAAGATGTTGAGACTCTAGAAAGAGTGCAGAGAAGAGCAACAAAGATGATTTAGGGGACTAGAGGCTAAAACATATGAAGAACGGTTGCAGGAACTGGGTATGTCTAGTTTAATGAAAAGAAGGACTAGGGGAGACATGATAGCAGTGTTCCAATATCTCAGGGGTTGCCACAAAGAAGAGGGAGTCGGGCTGTTCTCCAAAGCACCTGAGGGTAGAACAAGAAGCAATGGGTGGAAACTGATCAAGGAAAGAAGCAACTTAGAACTAAGGAGAAATTTCCTGACAGTTAGAACAATTAATAAGTGGAACGACTTGCCTCCAGAAGTTGTGAATGCTCCAACACTGGAAATTTTTAAGAAAATGTTGGATAACCATCTGACTGAGATGGTGTAGGGTTTCCTGCCTAGGCAGGGGGTTGGACTAGAAGGCCTCCAAGGTCCGTTCCAACTCTGTTGTTATGTTATGTTATGTTATGAACTCAACATTGCCCAGAGAACATCACTCTTCTGCCCACAAAAAAATTGCATCTAGCCATTTAGAATAGAACAGAACAGAACAGAACAGAACAGAACAGAATAGAATAGAATAGAATAGAATTCTTTATTGGCCAAATGTGATTGGACACACAAGGAATTTGTCTTTGGTGCATATGCTCTGAGTGTACATAAAAGAAAAGATACATTCGCCAAGAATCAGAAGATACTTAATGATAGTCATAGGGAAACAGTCATTTATTAAAGCAGGTGTGAAAAAAATAGCCACAGGAATGCTACCCCTGAATAGTAGCCCGTCACAACTGTGCTTATCCATTATTATTAATGGATAATAATATCCATTATTATATATATATCCAATATCTATTACTATTTTAAGTCATTCAGAAATGTCCAAAATGAAACTTGCATGTAAGCCAAAGTGATAGATGGACAGACAGATAGATAAATAATTATGATGGACAGACAGATATGTAGATAGGTAGACAGACAAACAGACAGACAGAGGCAGTGGTGGCATTCAGCCAGTTTGCACCTATTCGGGAGAACCGATTGTTAACTTTCTAAGCAGTTCGGAGAACCAGTTGTTGGAAGAAATTTTATTTTGTTTTTTCCACTTTACAAGGCTAATCCTGTAAGGAAGGCAGGAAGGAAACATTCTGGTGTTATTTCTAGCCTAATCTTTATTGCCCTGCTTATAGAAACTGCCTCTCCAGTTAACCCTTATTACATTGTAACAGCTAAGGCGGAACGCCTCATCGACATAAGTGATGTTGAGTTGGCCATGCCCACATGGTCACATGACCACCAAGCCACACCTACCCAGCTGGTCATTAGGGCAGAGAATCAGTTGTTAAATTATTTGAATCCCACCACTGGATAGAGGTATGATAGATAGATAGATAGATAGATAGATAGATAGATAGATAGATAGATAGATAGATAGATAGATAGATAGATAGAGGTATGATAGATAGATAGATAGATAGATAGATAGATAGATAGATAGATAGATAGATAGATAGATAGACAGATAGAGGTAAGATAGATAGATAGAGGTGTGATAGATAGATAGATAGATAGATAGATAGATAGATGTAAGATAGATAGATAGATAGATAGATAGATAGATAGATAGATAGATAGAGGTATGATAGATAGATAGATAGATAGATAGATAGATAGATAGATAGATAGATAGATAGATAGATAGATAGATAGATAGAGGCAAGATAGATAGATAGATAGATAGATAGATAGATAATGATAGATAAATAGACAGATAGATAGATAGATAGATAGATAGATAGATAGATAGATAGATAGATAGATAGATAGATAGATAATTATGAGAGACAGACAGAGAGACAGACAGTTGTGATGGTAGGATCGATGGATGGATGGACGGAGAGACAGACAGATAATAAATAGATATAATGAATATTGGTTGTCAGACATACATAGAGCTCATGTTTAATACATAGCAGAAATTCTTCCATACGAACATCTTATGCTACAATCAATCTACTTATCTGAGTGCTTGTGCCTTGGGAAATGTAAGCTTGCAAATGTTTTGCACTGTTTGCTGAGAAATGATTTAATGTATTTGGACTGCAGGCTGAGCTTTGAATAGTGGTAGTTAGCAAACAGTCCATCTTGATCTGCCAGCAAATATCAAAAATGAGAAACTGTTCTGCTATAGTACAAGTAAAACATCAGATTAATGGACCATTTGCAGGTGAGGGAGAGGATGCTTCTGAAATCCAAAAGTCCATTAAATCCAAATGTTTGTCATGTGTCCCAGCTGATGTAATTTGCAGTAAAGTCTTGATTTAATGGACCCTTAGTCTGTTAAATGAGGATGAAGTCCGAATAGCAAACTTGTCCAATGTATCCAAAATCTCTCTGGAAAATTGGGCGATGATAATCAAGATCCATTGCACCATGAGATGGTCCTTGAATTACGACTGGAATGGATCCTGCCCATCAGCATAAATGGGTACCGGAACAGACTTGTAAGTGGATCACAAGCTTCCTAACAAACAGGAAGCAGCAGGTGAAGCTAAGCAAGATCACATCAAATACCTGTACAATTAGCACAGGGGCCCCCCAAGACTGTGTGCTTTCCCCACTTCTCTTCTCTCTGTATACCAATGACTGCATCTCCAATGATCCATCTGTTAAGCTACTGAAGTTCGCAGATGACACAACAGTGATTGGTCTCATTCGAGACAATGACGAATCCGCATATAGACAAGAGGTCAAACGACTAGCCTTGTGGTGCAACCAAAACAATCTGGAACTGAACACACTCAAAACCGTAGAAATGGTGGTAGACTTTAGGAGAAACCCTTCCATACTTCCACCTCTCACAATACTTGACAACACAGTATCAACAGTAGAAACCTTCAAATTTCTGGGTTCTATCATATCGCAAGATCTCAAATGGACAGCTAACATCAAAAACATCATTAAAAAAGAACAACAAAGAATGTTCTTTCTGCGCCAACTCAGTAAGCTCAAACTGCCCAAGGAGCTGCTGATCCAATTCTATAGAGGAATTATTGAGTCTGTCATTTGCACCTCTATAACTGTCTGGTTCGGTTCTGCAACCCAACAAGAAAAACACAGACTTCAGAGGATAATTAGAACTGCAGAAAAAATAATTGCTACCAACCTGCCTTCCATTGAGGACCTATATACTGCACGAATCAAGAAGAGGGCCGTGAAAATATTTGCAGATCCCTCGCATCCTGGACATAAACTGTTTCAACTCCTACCCTCAAAACGACGCTATAGAGCACTGCACACCAGAACAACTAGACACAAGAACAGTTTTTTCCCGAAGGCCATCACTCTGCTAAACAAATAATTCCCTCAACACTGTCAGACTATTTACTGAATCTGCACTACTATTAATCGTTTCATAGTTCCCACCACCAATCTCTTTCCACTTATGATTGTATGACTATAACTTGTTGCTGGCAATCCTTATGATTTATATTGATTGATATTGATATATTGACCATCAATTGTGTTGTAAATGTTGTACCTTGATGAAGGTATCTTTTCTTTTATGTACACTGAGAGCATATGCACCAAGACAAATTCCTTGTGTGTCCAATCACACTTGGCCAATAAAATTCTATTCTATTCTATTCTAAATCATGACATTTGTAAAACGAGTCGGACATGTGACAGATCCGATTTTACTACCTTTTTTGTGGTGCTCATTAAGGCAAATCACCACAGTCATTAAGTAAATCCATAATTGTTAGGGAAATGTTGCAGTCATTAAGTGAACCAACAGCTTGCTTTGGGCATGGTTTTGCTGAAAACCGGAAGTAAGTGCTGGGTTTCGGTGAACCCATTGGAAAATGCAGTTGCATGATTACAGGATTTGTTCTATTCTATTCTATTCTATTCTATTCTATTCTATTCTATTCTATTCTATTCTATTTTCTATTCTATTCCATTCTATTTTCTATTCTATTCTATTCTATTCTATTCTATTTTCTATTCTATTTCATTCTATTTTCTATTCTATTCCATTTTCTGTTCTATCTTCCAGATTTTAAGTAGTCCAAGGTAGTTGTGGTGTAACTTGAAGAGTCGCTAATTGATTGCTGATTTATGGGTAGTTCTTGACTTGACTGACTATGGAGATTCTCAGTCATCCAGGTCATGGTTGTCCCA
The DNA here is from genome assembly GCF_028640845.1 of Ahaetulla prasina. Lineage (NCBI taxonomy): Eukaryota > Metazoa > Chordata > Lepidosauria > Squamata > Colubridae > Ahaetulla > Ahaetulla prasina. The sequence continues at coordinate 221,641,075 of NC_080541.1, forward strand.
AAGGTGCTTTTGTTTTCTTTGAAGATGTTTCACTTCTCATCCAAGAAGCTTCTTCAGCTCTGACTGGATGGTGGGGAATGGAAGGATTGATACTCCTTGCAGCCAGCTGGTCATTTGCATTCTTGTAGAGAGACATTGAGGCTACTTGGACACAGATAAACCTCCAAGTGGCCTCAATGACTCTCTAAAAAGAATGCAAATGACTAACTCTGTTGTGTCTGCACCCCCCGAGCTGGGCTCCCTGCCAGAAAGTGACTCGGAAAGTGAGGGGGAAGGGCCATCAGGACTTACCTCTGGAGCACCGGCTTCCCTGGCTCAGCTCCAGGAGCCAGAGGCAGGCCAGGTGGAGGAGATAACGAGGCCTTCGTCCCCTGACTCTTTCCCCTCCAAGGCCACGCCTCCAGACCTGGCTGATGGCAATCAGGCCTGGCTGGACCCTAGGTTTTGTAGGCAGGAGAGGCAGGAACAACAAAAGCAAGGGTGGGGCAGGCCTAGGAAGTGCTGAGTCATGGAGCCACACCCCACAGGATATAAAAGCAGCAAGGGCTGCTATACCCCTTCGTGGCAAGCAAATCAACTCCTTAACTAGAACTGAAGTACTGTTTGTTCCTGGTTGACTCATCGGCATCAAGCGAGATAACAGAGACACTTGGCAGACGCTCGCTAGTTTGCTGCCAGAAGCTGATAGTTGCCGGCTAATTAAGTCATCGCTCAGACTGAGGCGAGGAGGACAGAACAAACTCTCTCCGGATTGATCCTGTTATTGTGTGTTCTATGTTCCAAACGTAGCCGTGTTACCAAGCACCCAATGTCCAGTCACATGACCACAGAGGGGGCTTGACGGTTGGACCTTCAGAACTGGATCATCTTTAGCCCCAAGGTAGGTCTGTCATAACTTTGAATGTTCGCTAAGCAACCGTTCCTAAGTCAAGGACTATCTGCGGTGTCTAGAAATCAAATACCACTCAAAAGAGGCTTGATCTTATCTCTTTAAAGGAGGGGTCTCCAAAGTTGGCAACTTGCATGGCTGGCTGAGGAATTCTGAGAGCTGGAAGTCCACAAGTCTTAAAGTTGCCAATTTTGGAGACCTGCTTTAGACCACATCTCTCCATCACTACATCGTACTTCATGCTCTAATTTATGCAATTTTAAATTTACGAACTTATAACAGGACGGATACCCTCCAGATCTTCTGCCAAGGGCCTCTGGTGGCTCAACAGACTAATGCAGTCTGTTATTAACACAGCTGCTTGCAATTACTGCAAGTTCAAGTCCCACCAGGCCCAAGGTTGACTCAGCCTTCCATCCTTTATAAGGTAGGTAAAATGAGGACCCAGATTGTTGGGGGCAATAAGTTGACTTTGTATATAATATACAAATGGATGAAGACTATTGCTTAACACAATGTAAGCCACCCTGAGTCTTTGGAGAAGGGCGGGATATAAATGCAAATAAAAAAAAAAAAGAAAGAGATGTGTGTGTGTGTGTGTGTGTGTGAGAGAGAGTGTGGGAGAGGTGGGGGAGACCCTCATCTCTTTTGTCTTTCAAGGAACATGCCTTAACCATTAGGCAATGCCACCCAGCCAGTGGTGGGATGCTGCCGGTTTAACAACCGGTTCGGTGATTGCGCACTTTGCATGCATGCGCTTAATGCACACTGTGTGCTCGTGCACAGTTTTACAAATACTAACCTTCTGTGTTACCACTTGGGAGTAACACAGCTGAGGTGTGGCAATCCGCTCTGCTGCGCTAATCAGCTGAGAAGATAAAGGTAAGGAAAGCGCGGAAGCGGGCGGGCTGACCTGATCGTAGGAGCGAACCGGTTCGTTCCCAGCTGATCGTCGGAGCTACCGGTTCGCCCGAACCAATCCGAACTGGTAGAATCCCACTGCTGCACCCAGCAGCTTTGTATTGTGCCTCGTCCGCTTTCCCCGCAGCCAGGTCCGTCTTATCTGCTTCTGAACGCTGAGGAATGTCCTAGCATGCCTCCCGGCCCCAGCCCTGGCTCCATGCCCAGACAGGCTGAGGAAAAAGAAGTGCCCCCAGACCCCAGCTCTGGCTCCATGCCCAGGCAAACGGAGCAACTAGACCCCTCCCCCTCCCCCACAGCATGTGAGCCTGAGGAAGGTCAATTACCAACAGCTGCCGACTGGAGTGACCCTCGCTTCAGAAGAATTGATAGGCGGCATCAACAGAAGGAAGGGAGGGGCAGGCCTGGATAAGTGCTGAGTCATGGAGCCACACCCCATGGCCTATATAAAGGATCTGCTTTCTGGCATTCTCTGAGTCAGGCAAAGTCTACCTTATCTTGCTGAAGTCCCTTTCTGGTCTCCTGCCTGCCTTGAGAACTTTGCTAAGACTTTGGCAGAGCTGCAGAGGCACGCCTGATTCGGACTTCCCCGACCCGGCCGTCAGCGGAGGAGTGGGACACGACACTTTGAGTCGGTAACTCTTTGACAAAACGCCTTGCCTCCAGAAGATTTGACTCTTGTTACTAGAGAAAAGTTGAACTGTGACAGCAAAATAACCAAGTTGGAAGAGACCTTGGAGGTCTTCTAGTCCGGGGGTCTCCAACCTTGGTCCCTTTAAGACTTGTAGACTTCAACTCCCAGAGTCCGTCAGCCAGCAAAACTGGCTGAGGAACTCTGGGAGTTGAAGTCCGCAAGTCTTAAAGGGACCAAGGTTGGTGACCCCTGTTCTAGTCCAACTCCCTACTCAAGCAGGAGACCCTATAAATTTCAGACTAATGGCTGTCCAATCTCTTCCTTAAACCATCCAGTGATGGAGCCCACAAAACGTCTAGAGGCAGGCCGTTCCGCTGATGAATTGCTCTTACTGTCAGGAAATTTCTCCTTAATTCTAGGTTGCATCTCTTTCTGATCCATTTCCAGCCATTATTTCTTGTCCTGCCTTCAGGTGGTTTGGCGAATAGGTTGACCTTCCTCCCCACCCCGCCCCCCATTCACTCTTCTCTGTGACACCAGTCTTGGAAGTATTCCATGCGTGATAAATATGGTGGCAAACAAAGAACCTTCACCCTCACTGTAATCTATGTATGCGCTTGGAATGGAACAACCTTCCCTTTCTCAAATCAATCATTGGGCACCATCGCAACTTTCTATTGTCATCCTGACACATGATGTCACACAATTGCCGGAGGGACTGGAAAATGACAGAGGGAAACATCTCCAGCCAGGTGGCCTCCAGATGTGCTCGATCCGTACAACTACAGTGTTCCTGAGTGGACTACATCTGGAAGGAGAACAAGTTGGAGAAGGCTGCAGGCCAAGCCTCGGGGTCTGGAGGGCGGGAATGTCCAAACTGTAGCCAGGAACTCCCTGGGAGAGGGCCAAAATGCTTATGATCTCGCTCGGAAGATGGGGAGTGGTGAAATAGAACAGAATAGAATTCTTTATTGGCCAAGTGTGAGTGGACACACAAGGAATTTGTCTTGGTGTATATGCTCTCAGTGTACATAAAAGAAAAGATACCTTCATCAAGGTACAACACTTACAACCCTTAATGATAGTCACAGGGTACAAATTTAACACTTAATTTTTTTTCCAGTGTTGGAGCATTCACAACTTCTGAAGGCAAGTCGTTCCACTTATTAATTGTTCTAACTGTCAGGAAATTTCTCCTTAGTTCTAAGTTGCTTCTTTCTTTGATCAGTTTCCACCCATTGCTTCTTGTTCTACCCTCAGGTGCTTTGGAGAACAGCCCGACTCCCTCTTCTTTGTGGCAGCCCCTGAGATATTGGAACACTGCTATCATGTCTCCCCTAGTCCTTCTTTTCATCAAACTAGACATACCCAGTTCCTGCAACTGTTCTTCATATGTTTTAGCCTCCAGTCCCCTAATCATCTTTGTTGCTCTTCTCTGCAATCTTTCCAGAATCCAGAGACCAAAACTATATGCAATATTCTAAGTGTGGCCTTACCAAGGCATTATAAAGTGTTATTAACACTTCACGTGATCTTGATTCTGTCCCTCTGTTTATGCAGTCTAGAACTGTGGCTTTTTTGGCAGTGGCTGCACACTGCTGGCTCATATTTAAATGGTTGTCCACTAGGACTCCAATATCCTTCTCACAGTTACTACTATTGAGCGAAGTACCACATATACTGTATTGTGCGTTTTGTTTTTCTTGCCTAAATGTAGAAAATTACTTTTTTCACCATTGAATTTCATTTTGTTAGCTAGTGCCCAATGTTCAAGTCTGTCAAGATCCTTCTGTATCTTGAGCCTATCTTCTGGAGTGTTGGCTATTCCTGCCAGTTTGGTGTCATCTGCAAATTTGATGAGTTCCCCATCTATCCCCTCGTCCAAGTCATTGATGAAGATGTTGAAGAGTACTGGGCCTAAAACAGAGCCTTGGGGTACTCCACTGCATACTTCCCTCCATGTGGATGTAGTTCCGTTGAGGACTACATGATACAACACTTAATGATAGTCATAGGCTACAAATAAGCAATCAGGAAACAATATCAGCATAAATCGTAAGGATACAAGCAACAAAGTTACAGTCATAAGTGGAAGGAGACGGGTGATGGGAACAATGAGAAGATTGATAGTAGTGCAGATTTAGTAAATAGTTTGACGGGGTTGGAGAAGGAGAAGCATTCAAACCCAGGCGTTGAACAAATTATTTAGAATAATCGAATAACAGAGTTGGAAGGGGGACTTAGAGGTCTTCTAGTCCAACCCCCTGCTCAGGAAGGAAACCCTGTAACCATTGAAGACAAATGGTTCTTAAAAACCTCCCGTGTTGGAGCACCCACAACTTCTCGAGTCTGATTGACTGTTCTAATCCTCAAGAAATCTCTCCTTAGTTCTAGGTTCCTTCTCTCCTTGCTAAGTTTCCATCTGTTGTTTCTTGTCTTGCCTTCAGGTGCTTTGGAGAATAGCTCGGCTCCCTCTTCTTTGTGGCAGCCCCTTCCAGATATTGGAAGACTGCTATCCTGTCACCCCTAGTCCTTCTTTTCACTAGACTAGATATATCCATAAGTAACTTTGAGGAAACTCAGTCCTCAGAGTTTTCTTTTGTTGAGGGTGTTACTTGGAATCCTGACACTCTGCACTCTTTCTAGAGTTTTCGGGGTGCCTTTTTCCCCCATTAAGATAAAGCAAGGGACCAGATTTCTACACTGATGGCAGCTTCAGAAAGAGAAGCAGACTGAGATTTCAAAACAATTTGTCTGCCCCCCAATACACATAGACATTTTTTTTTCTTTTTCCATTTTTTTTAAAGAAAAGGCATTCCTGAAGTTCTTGGTCTAGTATCTTGGATACCAAGGACCTCTCACGCTTGTCAAAAAACGCCCCCCCCCAACCTGCTACAACAATTACTGGGGGATTGGGAAAGGAGGAGGGGGAATCACCCATGAGCACTAAATCAAATGATTGAGTTATAGCTATTGAGGAGACAAAGAGCAACTATAATACAAAACAATGCCCTGGCCCCAGCTTGCTTGCCTTCTTTCTTTCTTTCTTTCTTTCCTTCCTTCCTTCCTTTCTCTCTCTCCCCCTCTCCCTCTCTTTCTCTCTCTCTCTCCCTCTCTCTTTCCCTTCCCTTTCTTTCTTTCTTTCTTTCTTTTTCTTTCTTTCTTTCCTTCCTTCCTTCCTTTCTTTCTCTCTCTCCCCCTCTCCCTCTCTTTCTTTCTTTCTTTCTCTCTCTCTCTCCCTCTCTCTTTCCCTTCCTTCTTTCTTTCTCTTTCTTTCTTTCTTTTTCTTTCTTTCTTTCTCTCTCTCTCTCCCTCTCTCTTTCCCTTCCTTCCTTCTTTCTTTCTTTCTTTCCTTCCTTCGTTCCTTCCTGTCTCTCCCCCTCTCCCTCTTTCTTTCTTTCTTTCTTTCTCTTTCTTTCTCTCTCTCTCTCCCTCTCTCTTTCCCTTCCTTCCTTCTTTCTTTCTTTCCTTCCTTCCTTCCTTCCTTCCTTTCTCTCTCTCCCCCTCTCGCTCTCTTTCTTTCTTTCTCTTTCTTTCTTTCTCTCTCTCCCTCTCTCTTTCCCTTCCTTCTTTCTTTCTTTCTTTCTTTCTTTTTTGAAATAGTTCAAGCCTCATTTCCTATAATGGGAAATGTCGAGGGTCCTTCATTCTTGTGGAGTGAAGTGTTATTGGTCTAAAAGGCGTGTTTCTTTAATGAAATGCATTTGCGTTTAAGCAAACGCACCGCTCTGCCAGCAATAATTGACACCTGATGTCAAGCCAAGATAGGATTAGTTTGATATCGACCGGGATCCACCCAGTCACTGTGGATTTTGGGGGTTTTTTTTGTTTGTCTGTTTGTTCTTTAACATACTAAGGCTTAGTATGTTTATTTACATAAACGCAGCCCATTGTAGTTTATTTAGTAAAGCGGACTTAGGCAAAATATGGATTAGGACAATACTTGTAAGCTCTTTCCCTTCCTCCCATCTTTATATCAGGGGTCACCAACCTTTCGGACTTCAGGGATCACTAAATTCATAATTTTAAATCCCGTGGACCACTAATATGATCTGCTTAATGACCGGCTGGGTGGGCGTGGCTAGGTGGTCCTGTGACTGGGTGGGCATGGCCAACTCGGTATCACTCACATCAAGGGGTGTCTTGATGGTCTCTACTCACCCCTCCCTCCCAGCCACTCCATGCCTCCCTGCTCGGGCTCCTTAGGGCCCCAACAGGAAGCAGTTGTTGGAACTAAGCAGCCACCATGAGAGAGAGTTGGCAAAACAGCTCAGTTCAAATTGGATCTGACCGAGAAGGAGGCTCAGCAGAAGCATCTCACTGAGGACTAGGAGCATAGCTTTCCAAGCAGAGGGAAGACCTGCGGGAGAGCAAGGCCAGGTACAGGTGCCTGGAAGCTCAGCGGGCTGAGATGGTCAGCCAATTCCAGGCTATGATACAGTCCCATTGGAACAAGGTCTTCCGGCTCTTCACTACCAGTGGCACTTCCCTTCAGCCTTCACCCAAATCCCCACACCAGGAGGCTGAAACAGACCCCAAGTCAGAATTTCTGCGCCCCCTCCGACCCACACAACAAGACCCCAAAGGCAGAGACTCTCTGCAACAACACAACGGTTCATTGCACGTATCCAGTCCAGGAGCTATAGTTTGAGGACCCCTGATTTAGTGCAATATAAAAATTCCAAATAATTTTTCTGCGGACCACCAAAATTTTCTCATGGACCACCAGTTGGTGGCCGCTGCTTTATATGGTTTACAATTCCTTCTTTTTCTCAAATTTTATATGCAGATGAAAATTCACTTACGTCCTTTCTTAAAAGCCTATAGTTTTGAAGTTACAGGTTATCCTCAATTTACAATAGCCATAGCAATAGCACTTAGACCAGTGATGAAATCCAATTTTTTTTTACTACCAGTTCTGTGGCCGTGGCTTGGTGGGCATGGTGTGGTGTGGTGTGGCTTGGTGAGCGTGGCAGGGGAAGGATACTGCAAAATCTCCATTCCCTCCTCACTCCTGGAGGAAGGCTATTGCAAAATCTCCATTCCTATCCCACTCCTGGGGGAAGGCTATTGCAAAATCTCCATTCCCACCCCACTCCAGGGGGAAAATACTGCAAAATCCTCATTCCCACCCCACTCTGGGACCAGCCAGAGGTGGCATTTGCCAATTCTCCGAACTACTCAAAATTTCCGCTATCAATTCTCCAGCACCACTCAGAACCGGCTGGATTTCACCCCTGACTTAGACGTATATACCATTTCACAGGGCTTTCGAGCCCTCTGTAAGCGGTTTACAGAGTCGGCCTATGCCCCCCACCCATCCATTTGGGTCCTTGTTTTACCGACCTCAGAAGGATGGAAGGCTGAGTCAACCTTGAGCCTGGTAAGACTCGAACTGCCAAACTGCTGGCAGTCAGCAGAATTAGCATTCTGTTGTGGTTGTAAGTTGAGGACTTATAAGTTGAGCATACAAAACCTTTGCTAGACCAATTCTCTAATACAGCTCATCTGTCTGGAACCCGCACTGCATATCAGACATTAATACAATCGAGAGAGTCCAGAGTTATTTCACAAGAAGAGTCCTCCACTCCTCTGCTCGCAACAAAATACCTTATGCCACCAGACTCCAAATGTTGGGCTTAGACAACTTAGAACTATGCTGCCTTCGGTCTGACCTAAGCATAGTGCACAAAATTATCTGCTACAATGTCCTACCTGTCAATGACTACTTCAGCTTCAACCACAATAATACACAAGCACACAATAGATACAAATTCAAGGTAAACCGCTTCAAACTCGATTGCAGAAGATATGACTTCAGCAACAGAACGGTCAATGCCTGGAATGTACTACCTGACTCTGTAGTTTCTTCCCCAAACCCCCAAAACTTAAACCTTAGATGGTCTACCATGCACCTCACCCAATGGTGGAATCCAATTTTTTTTTACTACCAGCTCTGTGGGCGTGGCTTGGTGGGTGTGGTGTGACTTGGGCGTGGCTTGGTGGGCGTGGCAGGGGAAGGATAGTGCAAAATCTCCATTCCCACCCCACTCCAGGGGAAGGACACTGCAAAATCCCCATTCCCTCCCCAGTCTTGGGGGAAGGATATTGCAAAATCTCCATTCCCACCCCACGCTGGGGCCAGCCAGAGGTGGTATTTGCCAGTTCTCCGAACTACTCAAAATTTCCGCTACCGGTTCTCCGAACTGCTTAAAATTTCCGCTACCGGTTCTACCGGAACCTGTCAGAACCTGCTGGATTTCACCCCTGACCTCAACCCCTTCCTAAGAGGTCCATAAGAGCACCAACGTGTCTACCGTCTTATTCGTATCCATTTCCTGTATTCATAATAATCAAGTCTGTACTCATATCTGTTACGTTATACATGCTTGACAAAATAAATAAATAAAATGTATACCGGCCGTTTCTAGAACCACAAATCAACAACAAAAACCAAAATCAAAGTTTCATATTCCCCCCCACCACCTTATTTCTCCCCACCCCCCACTTTCTGGATGAGAGATTTCCCAAAGAAAGGCGAGCAGACGTTGCCCTTTTAAAAAGGGAAAGATCCTGATTCCCACCAGAAATGGACAGAGGCAAAAGACCCTCTGGCCACCAGACTCAACTACAATTGAAAAACAGCCAAATCTTTGTTCCTTCCTGGTCACCAAGTAGGAAGAACGCCTAAAGGGAGAGAAAATCCTTTCTTCCCCCCCCCCCCCCTTTTTTTTTTTTGCAGAAATCTGCCGTTCCAGACCCTCTTCAGACAAGCATCCACTGCCCTGCGTTTCCAATCCCTAATGTTGTGTGTATGTCTTTCTCTTTCTCTCTCTCTCTCTCTCTCTCTCTCTCTGTGTGTGTATGTGTGTGTTTAAGTTGTTTGTAGCTGGCCGAGATCCCAGGCCGTTTGGCCAAGCGCACGTTGTACAATCTAGCAGCAAAAAAAAAATAAAAAAAAATTTAACACACTCAATGGAGTTTTATACATTACTCAGGATAAATTATGACCCTTGGCAAAATCCCATTTTAGCTATTCCCCGGGAATGCAAATGAAAGTCCAAGTCCAACAGTTTGCAGGGCATTGACAGAAAAAAGGACCGCCTGGGTTTGAAAACACAAAACCCCAAAGAATTTTTTTTTAAAAAAAAAAGTCCAATCAAATTGAATAATTAAGCCTGTCCTTTTCCAAGACAAAAGGGGAACAAGATTCGTATTTCTGCCCCCCCCCCCCAGCATGAGGGTGAGAAAGAGAGGCAGAGAAAGAGGGGGAGAGAGATAGCAAAAGAGGAAGAGCAAAAGAGAAAGAGGGAAAGACAGAGGAGGGAGAGAAAGAAACAGAGAGAGAGAGAGAGAGAAAGGAGAGAGAGAAAGCAAGAGAAGAGAGGAAGAGAGAGAAAGGAAGGAAGAGAGAGAAAGGAGAAAAAGAGGGAGAGAGAGACAGAGAGAGATAGCAAAAGAGAAAGAAGGAAAGACAGAGGAGAGAGAGAAAGAAACAGAGAGAGAGAGAAAAGAGAGAGAAAGGAGAGAGAAGAGAGGAGAGGAGACACAGAAAGAGAGAGAGAAAAAGAGAGAAAGAGAAATGAAAAGAGAGAAAGAGAAGAGAGAGAAAGAGTAAGAGTAAGAGTAAGGGAGGAAGGGGGAGGGGAGGGAAAGAGAAGAGAGGAAAGAAGAGGACAAGGAGAAAGAAACAGAGAGAGAGAAAGGAGAGAGAGAAAGAAGAGAGAGATATGACTTCAGCAACAGAACGGTCAATGCCTGGAATGTACTACCTGACTCTGTAGTTTCTTCCCAAACCCCAAAACTTAAACCTTAGATGGTCTACCATGCACCTCACCCAATGGTGGAATCCAATTTTTTACTACCAGCTCTGTGGGCGTGGCTTGGTGGGTGTGGTGTGACTTGGGCGTGGCTTGGTGGGCGTGGCAGGGAAGGATAGTGCAAAATCTCCATTCCACCCCACTCCAGGGAAGGACACTGCAAAATCCCCATTCCCTCCCCAGTCTTGGGGGAAGGATATTGCAAAATCTCCATTCCCACCCCACGCTGGGGCCAGCCAGAGGTGGTATTTGCCAGTTCTCCGAACTACTCAAAATTTCCGCTACCGGTTCTCCGAACTGCTTAAAATTTCCGCTACCGGTTCTACCGGAACCTGTCAGGACCTGCTGGATTTCACCCTGACCTCAACCCCTTCCTAAGAGGTCCATAAGAGCACCAACGTGTCTACCGTCTTATTCGTATCCATTTCCTGTATTCATAATAATCAAGTCTGTACTCATATCTGTTACGTTATACATGCTTGACAAAATAAATAAATAAAATGTATACCGGCCGTTTCTAGAACCACAAATCAACAACAAAAACCAAAATCAAAGTTTCATATTCCCCCCCACCCCCTCATTCCTCCCCCCCCCCCCCTTTCTGGATGAGAGATTTCCCAAAGAAAGGCGAGCAGACGTTGCCCTTTTAAAAAGGGAAAGATCCTGATTCCCACCAGAAATGGACAGAGGCAAAAGACCCTCTGGCCACCAGACTCAACTACAATTGAAAAACAGCCAAATCTTTGTTCCTTCCTGGTCACCAAGTAGGAAGAACGCCTAAAGGGAGAGAAAATCCTTTCTTCCCCCTTTTTTTTTTTTTTTTGCAGAAATCTGCCGTTCAGACCCTCTTCAGACAAGCATCCACTGCCCTGCGTTTCCAATCCCTAATGTTGTGTGTATGTCTTTCTCTTTCTCTCTCTCTCTCTCTCTCTCTCTCTCTGTGTGTGTATGTGTGTGTTTAAGTTGTTTGTAGCTGGCCGAGATCCCAGGCCGTTTGGCCAAGCGCACGTTGTACAATCTAGCAGCAAAAAAAAAATAAAAAAAAATTTAACACACTCAATGGAGTTTTATACATTACTCAGGATAAATTATGACCCTTGGCAAAATCCCATTTTAGCTATTCCCCGGGAATGCAAATGAAAGTCCAAGTCCAACAGTTTGCAGGGCATTGACAGAAAAAAGGACCGCCTGGGTTTGAAAACACAAAACCCCAAAGAATTTTTTTTTAAAAAAAAAAGTCCAATCAAATTGAATAATTAAGCCTGTCCTTTTCCAAGACAAAAGGGGAACAAGATTCGTATTTCTGCCCCCAGCATGAGGGTGAGAAAGAGAGGCAGAGAAAGAGGGGGAGAGAGATAGCAAAAGAGGAAGAGCAAAAGAGAAAGAGGGAAAGACAGAGGAGGAGAGAAAGAAACAGAGAGAGAGAGAGAGAAAGGAGAGAGAAAGAAGAGAGAGAGAAAGAGAGAGAAAGGAAGGAAGAGAGAAAGGAGAAAGAGGGAGAGAGAGACAGAGAGATAGCAAAAGAGAAAGAAGGAAAGACAGAGAGAGAGAGAAAGAAACAGAGAGAGAGAGAAAGAGAGAGAGAGAGAGAGAGAGAGGAGACACAGAAAGAGAGAGAGAAAGAGAGAAAGAGAAATGAAAAGAGAGAAAGAGAAAGAGAGAGAAAGAGTAAGAGTAAGAGTAAGGGAGGAAGGGGAGGGGAGGGAAAGAAGAGAGGGAAAGAAGAGGACAAGGAGAAAGAAACAGAGAGAGAGAAAGGAGAGAGAGAAAGAAGAGAGAGAAAGCAAGAGAAGAGAGGAAGAGAGAGAAAGAGAGAGAGTAAGGGACGAAAAGGGGGAGGGGAAAGAAAGAGGGAAAGACAGAGGAAAAGGAGAAAGAAACAGAGAGGGAGAGGGGGAAAAGAAGAGAGAGAAAGCAAGAGAAGAGAGGAAGAGAGAGAGAAAGGGAGGAAGAGAGAGAGAGAAAAAAGAAGGGGGGGAGAGAGAGAGGTTTTCTTTACTTTAAAAAAACAGTTAAAACACCTTCAAAATATCCCCATATATGTAATAACAATAAGATAGGTAGAAAAAAAAGTAAGCAATGATTTGGTTGGCTCTATGTATTTGAAAAAAAAGAGTGGGGTGTGTGTGTGGGAATAAATTTGGCAACTTCGTGTCCTTTGTTTGGCTGTCTGCATTTTGCTTTCTTTGAGGGCAGGGTATTAATTTGCCCGCAATCAATTGATTTGCTTTCCGATTTGCACCAGAGGCACAAAGCTTTTCCCTTAACAATGGAGAGTCCAAATTATCCTTCTCGGGGAGCTACTGGAGGCGAATGCAAAATGAGCCCGAATGAAAAGGTGGCTGGAATATTTTGGCACAGCCGGTATATCTAGGGAGAAGAAGTTGACCCCTCTTTGAAAGTTTCTAAAGGGTGTTATGAACTCTACCGGTAGGGTTGAGGGTTCCCCCCCTCCCCATTAACCCAAAGATTTTTTTAAAAAAAAAATAATTAACAGGAAAGACGAACGAATGGAAAATGCAATGCCAGAATTTTATAACTGGGTTTCGGTTGGCAGAAACCACGATTGACTGGGGGCTAAGTTCACATTGAATTGCGTGGGAGAACAAACACCATGTTTGTTTGCAAGCTACAATCCCTCCCTTTTCCCCAATCCCGTCTGGACAAGCTATGGATTTGCAGCCATCGTTAAGGAATCTCTCCAGTTCCAACCTTACAAAATCAACTGGAAAAAAGATGGGTGATGCAAGGAACATGCTTTGAGGCTAACTATTTTGCTGACCTGGAAAAGGATCCTCAAAAGTACTTACGACCACAAGTGACTTAACGGTCACAATTCAGTCCCAAATTACTGCTGGCTAAGCGAGACAATTAAGGGAGTTTTGCCCCGTTTTACGACCTTTCTTGCCACGGTTGTTAAGCGAACGATTGCAGTCGTTGAGTGAATTCCCCAATAGATTTTGCTTGTCAGAAGGTCGCAAAAGGGGATCACGTGACCCCGGGACACTGCAACCGTCATAAACACGAGTCAGTTGCCAAGCGTTTGAATTTGGTTTGTGTGACTGTGAGGTTCCGCAATGGTCATAAGTCTGAAAAACAGTCATAAATCAGGGGTTTTAAAGTACTGTTGTAACGTCAAACGGTCAGTAAATGAACTGATTTAAGTCGAGGGTTACCTGTACTTTGGAAACCCTTAAAAAAACAATTCCACTTGAAACATTTCTTAACCACCCAACTCCTTTCTAAGGCAAAGCTGTGTACCCCAAGTTTGGAACACCCCCAGCCTGTGGGTGGATGGCTATTCCACAGTTCACTTCCCCCAAAGGAAAACACACAGCTGGTGAACAGTTCGATCGATTTGATTTCCATCTGTTTCCTCTAACTAAATTGGAACACTAGCATTGTTTTTTTTTTTTAAAGATAATCCTCAAGTTTTTTTGGATCACTTTTGGATGCGCAAGCCAATTTCAAGGCATTTAGGGAGTTGGTGCGTTTTGGTTTCAACCTTTCATTCACAGAATAGAGAGAAAAGGAGAGACTTTTCTCCCATCCCAAGTCTAAGGGAGCAGGTCAGTTTAAAAAAAATTAAAAAATAAAAATAGGATTGATGCATCCAAAATCAAGTCATCCAGGTCACAGGTTGTCCCAAAAGATGCTTTTTCAGGTGACAACTGGACTTTCTTTGTTTTTCTTTTTCTTTTGAAGATCTTTGGCTTCTCACCCAAGAAGCTTCTTTTCAAAAGAAAAAAAAAACAAGAAAGTCCAGATGCCTCCTGAAAAAAGCACCTTTTGGGACACCCGAAAATCTCAAAGGCTCCCAAAACGGGGGAAAAAAAGTCAAACTCCCACCTGGGCTACCCTTCCAGCGCTCCTATTCGCACCACACGCTTTGCAAAAGGACCAACCGGCCGCGTTCACACGATACGCTGAATTTAAGCTTAATATGAACCGCAATGAGTCGGTTAAAAGGGGGAGAGAATTCAGGCGCGATACAAACCCAGCTTCCCGCACACACACACACACCCGCCAGACTCGTTTAAGGACCAATGGCGCGTTGCAACTGCGAGTAGACCCTTTCGGGGTGTCGTGTGAACCCCCCCCCCCCAAACCACGAGAGAGTCCCACGGCGGGCACAACTCGGCGACAAAGAGATGGGGGACGGACGGACTCGGGAACCCAGCTTCTCCTCCCTACCCCCACCCGCCAGACTCGTTTAAGGACCAATGGCGCGTTGCAACTGCGAGTAGACCCTTTCGGGGTGTCGCGTGAAACCCCCCCCCAACCACGAGAGAGTCCCACGGCGGGCACAACTCGGCGACAAAGAGAGGGGACGGACGGACTCGGGAACCCAGCTTCTCCTCCCTACCCCCACCCGCCAGACTCGTTTAAGGACCAATGGCGCGTTGCAACTGCGAGTAGACCCTTTCGGGGTGTCGTGTGAAACCCCCCCCCCAACCACGAGAGAGTCCCACGGCGGGCACAACTCGGCGACAAAGAGAGGGGACGGACGGACTCGGGAACCCAGCTTCTCCTCCCTACCCCCACCCGCCAGACTCGTTTAAGGACCAATGGCGCGTTGCAACTGCGAGTAGACCCTTTCGGGGTGTCGTGTGAACCCCCCAAACCACGAGAGAGTCCCACGGCGGGCACAACTCGGCGACAAAAGAGATGGGGGGTGGAGTTGGGACGGACTCGAGAAAGCCTCGCCCAAACCGTATATAAGACACGGGTTCAAATCCCGGTCGTCCGATGATGGGAATTGTAGTCCCCGCGCGCCTGCGGAACGCGCTGCCCCAGGAGCATTACCGGAGGCATCTGGATTCCCTTCCCGGAGAGGCAGACGGCCAGGCTTACCAGCTGTAAAGTGCAGAGGAAGATCAAAGTGCAGCGCCCGGTACAACATCCCATCTTGGCTTCTTGGAAGAGGGGACCGACCGACCGACCCGCGCGGATTTCACCGAGCTGAGCCCGAAAGAGCCGCCACCATCGCTCGGCTCCGGCGTTCGGCTCGGCTGGGGAAAGAGAAGGGGGAAAAGAACCGGAGGAACGGCGGCCGCAGCGAGACTCTGGGCTCTTTTTTTTCCCCCCTCCTGGCTGTCTTCTTCCCAGGGAACAGCCGGGGCTGCGCTGCGCTGCGCTCCGCTAAACAGCTGCTGCTGGTGACGCTTTAGGGAAAGAGCTCCGCTCGCAAACTCTGCCTCGGATGAAAAGGGAGGGAGGGAAGGGAGGGGTGGGTAGGTGGGCGAGCGCTTCTTAAAAGGGCGACGCCGGCTACAGGTGGGCCTCCCGCCCGAGAGAAGAGATTAGGAACGGAAGGGAACCTTGGAGGTCATCTAGTCAAAGCTCCTCCTGCTCAGGAAAAAGAGACCTGTACGAGGGGTTTGAACCGTCCAACTGGCGACCTTCCTGATGGACAAGCTCAGCGTCTTAGCCACTTAATGCACCTAACCAGAGGTGGGGTTTCAAATTTTTTTACTACCCGTTCTTTGGGTGTGGCTTGGTGGGCGTGGCTTGGTGGGCGTGGCAGGGTAAGGATACTGTTAAAATCTTTATTCCCTTCACACTCCAGGGGAAGGATATTGTAAAATCTCCATTCCCACCCCACTCCAGGGGAAAGATACTGTAAAATCTCCGTTCCCTCTCCACTCCTGGGGGAAGGATACTGTAAAATCTCCATTCCCACCACACTCCAGGGGAAGGTACTGCAAAATCCCCATTTCCTCCCGATCAGCTGAGACTCGGGAGGCAGAGAATAGATGGGGGCCGGCCCAGTCAGAATTTTTACTACCGGTTCTCCAAACTACTCAAAATTTCCGCTACCGGTTCTCTAGAACCGGTCAGAACCTGCTGAAACCCACCTCTGCATCTAACAGATTAACAAGGGACTTTGGAGGTCATCTAGTCCAACCCACTTCCCTTCCCCCCCCCAAGCAGGAGACCCTACAGTGTAGGTCCTACACCATTTCTTTGCCCTATGCACGGTCACTCATGCTCTCGTTACCTCTCGTCTGGACTACTGCAATGCTCTCTACATGGGGCTCCCCTTGAAGAGCACCCGGAGACTTCAGCTAGTCCAGAAAGCGGCTGCGCGGGTTATTGAGGGAGCGGTTCGGAGCTCCCACATAACACCTATCCTGCGCAGACTGCACTGGCTACCTGTTGTTTTCCGGGTGCGCTTCAAGGTATTGGTTACCACCTTTAAAGCGCTCCATGGCTTAGGACCGGGCTACTTACAGGACCGTCTATTGCCGGCTTCTATCTCCCAGCGTCCGGTGCATTCCCACAGAGAGGGACTCCTCAGGGTGCCGTCAGCCAAACAGTGTCGACTGGCGGCCCCCAGGGGGAGGGCCTTCTCTGTGGGGGCTCCTACCCTGTGGAACGAACTTCCCCCTGGACTTCGACAACTACCTGACCTTAGGACCTTTCGCCGCGAACTTAAAACCTATTTATTTCGTACGGCTGGACTGGCCTGATTTTTAAATTTTAAATTTTAATTGAATTTTGATGGGTTTTAAATTTCTGTAATTTTATGGGGTATAATGTTATTTTAAATTTCCTGGCTAATTGAATAAGTTTCTTAAGGGTTGTTTTAATATTGTGTATGTTTCTGTTTGTATTTTACTTGCCTGTTCACCACCCTGAGTCCTTCGGGAGAAGGGCGGTATACAAATTAAAATATTATTATTATTATTATTATTATTATTATTATTATTATTATTATTATTATTATTATTATTATTATTATTATTATTATTATTATTATTATTATTATTATTATTATGGACTGATTTTCTATTAAATAAAGGAGAAGTTTTCTGACACTGAGAACAATCCACCTGTGGAACTGAAGTTGCCTTCGGAAGTTGTGGGAGCTTCATCGCTGGAGGTGCACATGGAGCCGTATCAGTGGGTACACGAGCTCAGCTCCAGCGCGCATGCGCATGCTGGCCAGCTGATTTTCAGGCCTTCTGGGTCCACCGGAACTCAGGAAAATGGCCTTCTGGAGGGATGGGGAAAGCTGTTTTCGCCCTCCCTAGGCTCCTAGAAAGGCTCTGGAGCTAGGGAGAGCAAAAAACAGGCCTATCAGGCCCACTGTGCCAATAGTGGGGGGAGCGCGGAGAGGCCCAAGTAAGTAGTAGGAAACTCTGTAAAAACAAACACACTTTATTCAAACAACTGAGAATTACTTCATTCTCAGCTTAGTTCAACTAAATTAAAGCAAATTCCTCCCAACACAAATTCCTCAGTCCTATCGCCAACCTTGGTCCAATTAGGCAAACTGCCAAAGGCCTTTCTTGGCAAAAGTTCAGAAGACACCGATATAAAACAAATGCAAAAGACAAAGCTATCAACGTTGTTTTCCGACAAAGAGCCGAAACGCCGTGGCTGGTCTTTTAAGCCTTATGGGAGGGGCCAATCATCTCTTGGCCCTACTCCTGAGTCGTCCTCTTTGCTTGAGCTGCTCTTGCCTTCTGACAGCTCTTCTCATGCGTGCATTAGGAACAGGCTCCTCCTGTTCCTCTGCCTCACTACTGTCAGCCTCTGGAGGCTCTGGAGTCTGCACCTCACTCCCCAATGGCCCTGGCCCCACCTCAGCCTCTGACGCAAAGCCCTCATCTGGGCCTTCCCCGGCCTCCAGGACTGGCCCATGTTCTTCCTCAGCCTCATCGCTGTCCGACTTCGTTGCCACATCTGCAGGCTGCTGGTGGACCACAACATTGTGCAGGAACATGTCCTTTAATTTTCTATTGGCTGTTGTCAGATTCCTATGGGGTGGTGTAGGTCATAGCTGGTTCTATAGGCAAAAGACGAAATGCAAATCCTAGATGAGATAATCTGGTCAATCTCTGGCTTATTGTTTATCAGTTCCAAGGTTTCTGTGACTTCTGAGGTTTGGAGTGCTTTGGGATGATGCAATGAAGGGGCTTGTGTTTTGAAAGGGTGTCGGGCAATTCCTATCGCGGCTAATGGCCTGTGTTGGATCTTGGGTGAGGCACTGCTTTCTAATCCCACCATTCTGCCTTCGTTTCAAAATATGCTGTCTTGAATGGATTTCTGCCTGCTGTATTTGCTTTGCTTATGAATAGAGCCATCTAGATCATTGGATGCTTTCTTTCTCCCCCCACCCCCAAGAAGCTCTTTATCTCCTTAAGTGTTGACATGTGTTGTTGTCTATTATGGAAAAGTGGGGGCTTCTTTCTGCTTCTAAAAAAAAAACCATGTTTCTCCATTTCTCCCTTTGGGGAACTATATAATATTCTGCCTTTTTAATATTCCTCAAAATATTTCATTCTTCTAGGAGGGGGAGGGTCTTCCCACACCCATTTTGTCAGCCACCCCAGAAACTTGTTGCTGTCACTAGTTTCTGGCTACCAAATAAGCAAGAGACTTCTGTTGGAAGAAATGTCCATCTGGGTTCAGTTCCAAGTGGGGAGAAAGACACTGGAAACATGGAGGCTGCTTGGAAAGATGGTTTAATGGTGGACAGGACCACGTGGTTTGAGGTCCTGGGTGCAAAAAAGCACATGGGGGAGAGAGAGGGGGGGGAGATACCCTCTGTTGGGCTTTGAATTTGAGCTTGTATTCTGATTGGTTGTCAGACTCCCATGGGGCCATGCAGGGCTAACTTTGTAGATTGTCTTTTGAGTCCCAGGCTTGGTTGAGCCTTGCCGGGTGATGCAATCTCCCCAGATGCCAAGTTTTTTATTTATTTTATTTATAATTAAATTTCTATACCGCCCTTCTCCCGAAGGACTCAGGGCGGTGTACAGCCTTATTTAAAACACATAAAATACACAATATAAATCACAGATTTAAAATGCATTTAAAATGAAATATTTAACAGGCCTAATTAACTAAAACGGTCATAGACCGATATAAAACCCTTAAAATTTAAAAATATAAATAAATTAATACTTTAATAAATAATTAAAAACACTTAGGCTAGTCCCGCCCGATTGAATAATAAGGTCTTCAGTTCCCGCTTGAAGGTTCGGAGGTCGGGGAGTTGGCGTAACCCCGGAGGTAACTCGTTCCATAGGGTCGGTGCTGCCACAGAGAAGGCTCTCCCTCTGGGGGCCACCAACCAACACTGTTTGGATGATGGCACCCGGTGGTGAGTTCTGTTGCTAAATGGGTAGAGGGCTAATCTTTGTTGGATCTTGGGTGAGGGCATTTGCTTATGAATAGATCTAGCTAGCTCTTGATCTCTTAAGTGCTGACATCTGCTGTGGGCTATTGAGGAGGGTGGGGACTACTAAGAGTGAGTCTGCTTCCTGCTTCCTTTAAAAAAACATGTTTCTCCATTTCTCATCCAGGGAGGTATAATATTCTGCCTTTTTAATATTTCCTAGACTATTTCATTTTTCTAGGAAAGGGGTGGGTGCTAACTTCTTACACTTCCTTTCCTGCAGTCTGCCTCCATTTTTTATTTCCAGTGACTTTCTCCTGGGCTGGAAAAGGGTTTTTCTTTGAACAAAATGTTATGTTTAAAGTCCTTTAAAACAAAACCCATGGCCATTGTCCAAAAAGAGCGAAGCCACGAGCGTTTTTTTTTCAATCCACGGGACCTAACCCGATGTTTCTCAAACTTTCTGTAATCACGGTGCAGTAAGTAAATATTTAGGACATGCAAGGGATCACCCCATTAAGCAAACAAAATCTTTTCCAACATTTTTGTCCTTAAGAGGATTCACATTTTAGGGGAGGTAATATAATGAATGCGGTTATGGTCACATGTGTTTACCATCTATTTCTAAATTGTATTTTGGCATTTCTATATACAGAGTGTCCAGCAAAGTCCTTGCTTGGTTTTAATGTTTAATAACTGCACTTGGGTATAAGATACACACAATTTGTGAAATGCTACAGAAAGGGAAAATTGTTTAGGAGTTAGCGTAGTTGTTTGGAGAAGGTTAATTTTTCATATGTTCACCACGTTTTGGGATAGAAAGCACCCACAGTTTTGAAGTTCTCCAAACACCTTCTGCAATTTTCTCTTGATTTATTGCTCTGATCACATTTGCTGTGCTTGCATTTTGTACCAATAGCCATAAAAAGAAAAACTCAAATGAATCCTGTCTTATACAAAATACATATGCATACTCAGAATATTATTTATTTATTTATTTATTTATTTTCTTAGATTTCTAGACCGCCCTTCTCCCGAAGGACTCAGCCATAATAAAAATAAACAATGTACAATTAAAAATAAATTTATTTAAAAATAAATTAAAAAACTTATTATACAGTTTGGCCAAGAAAATTAAAATATATAAAATCTAAAAAAACCCAATTTAAAACTTTAAAAATTTAAATTTAAAATCTGGACGATTTAAGAGAGCCCCGCGCGAACAAACAAATATGTTTTCAGTTCGCGGCGAAAGGTCTGAAGGTCAGGTATTTGGCGTAAACCAGGGGGAAGTTCATTCCAAAGAGTAGGAGCCCCCACAGAGAAGGATCTTCCCCTGGGGGCCGCCAGCCGACATTGTTTGGCGGACGGCACCCTGAGAAGTCCCTCTCTGTGTGAGCGTACGGGTCGGTGGGAGGCATGAGGTAGCAGCAGGCGGTCCCGTAAATACCCAGGCCCCAAGCCATGGAGCGCTTTAAAGGTGGTAACCAGAACCTTGAAATGCAGACCTTCAAGCCATGGAGCGCTTTAAAGGTGGTAACCAGAACCTTTTGCTAGCCCTTCATGTGCAAATCCATACTTTTTATAATTTGATGAATTGTGAATTTTAGGTAGATTCAGATAGACCTTCACATTTTTGAACCATGTTTTTTTCTCCTTTTTTCTTTGTCTTGTTATTAAAATGGGAAAATAATAGGTAAGCCCTTTTTGCATGCAGGTGTTTGTTTCAACATTTTTTTATTTCTAGTAGAATGAAGTTTACAAATATTAAATTTAAAGAAGGTTGGTACTTCTTCAAATGATCCCAGATCAATAACGTTTTAGCAGTCTCTGGATCAAAAGACTTCTTTGTAGCAAAATTCAGAGATATGAAGAAGAAAAAATAGCTGGAGAAGGGAGGGAGGGAGAGAGGAAGGAAGGAAGGAAGGAAGGAAGGAAGGAAGGAAGGAAGGAAGGAAGGAAGGAAGGAAGGAAGGAAGGAAGGCAAAGAATGAGAGAAAGAAAAAGATAGAGAAAGAAAAAAGTGAAAAGGGAAGGACAAAGAGAAAGAGGGTAAAAGAAAGAAAGAAAGAAAGAAAGAAAGAAAGAAAGAAAGAAAGAAAGAAAGAAAGAAAGAAAGAAAGAAAGAAAGAAAGAAAAAAAATATTTTTGGGAAGGGAGGGAGAGAGGGAGGAAGAGATGGAGGGATGGAGGGGAGGGAGGGAGGGAGGAAGAAAGGAAGGGAAAGAATGAGAGAAATAAAAAAGCAAAAGAGAAATTAAAAAGTGCAAGCGGAATGAAAGAGAAAGAAAGTGAAAGAAAGAAAGAAAAAGAGAAAGACAAAGGAGGGAGGGAGGGAAAGAATAAGGAAAAGAGAAAGAGAGTAAAAGAGAGAGAAACAGAGCAAAAGAGAGAAAGAAAGAAAAAAGTACAAAAGGAAGGACAAGGACAAAGAGAAAGAGAGAGTGAAAGAGAGTGAAAGAGGAAAAAAGAAAGAGAAAGAGAAAGAAAGAAAGAAAGAAAAGAAAAGAAAAATATTTTTGTGAAGGGAGGAAGGGAGGGAGGAAGAGATGGAGAGAGGGAGGAAGGGAGGGAAAGAATGAGAAAAAGAGAAAAAAGAGCAAAGAAAGAAAGACAGAGAAGGGAGGGAGGGGAAGAAAGAAAGAAGAGAAAGGAAAGAAGGGAGCGAGGGAGGAATTATAATTTCTTTCTGTTTTGCTTGCAAAATAAAATTTAAAACCATTCTGGACTGTTTACAGAAGCTGAACTGGAAAAATTGTTTGCAATTTTGTTTGCAAAAATCCCATTTGCTGACATAAGATCCCATAATGAAGATCTTCAAAAATCTCACCACAAAGGTCTCTGCCATCCGCTCCTTTGTCTGGATTGAGAATTCCCTGCAAATTCCTAATAGCATGGAAAAATTATATAGTAGTTCCGATTCACACACACACAAAACCCAGGAAAAGAGCCACCCATCCAATTACTATCACCTGGCTCTGAATAATCACTGCATTATATGTGAAGCATCGCTCTCAAAAACTCCCTGATTGGCTGAGGCAAGAAAAAAAAATTAGCTGTAAGAATAAGCAGGTTTTAGAGCAGGCTTTTCAACAGCGAATTAATGAATTCTATTGTATCACCGGTTCATGAAGTCACCCAGTTTAACAAGGGGCTTTAGGCTCTAGATTTGTTAGCAACATTTGAGTCAATCCCCATGAGAGATTAGGATGGAAATTGGCAGGCTCTCCTGCAGACCACTTCTTTCCCAAATTAAAGTGATGCTTCATAAGAACCCTAAAATATAGGTGTGGAAATAATGGAGAATTGATGGCTTAGTCCATCCTCAAACAGGGCTGGATCCTTTGTACAATATTTGTATGTCTGTATATAGACGTGTGTGTGTGTATATATAGTGTTATGTATACTATATACATAATATATATATTATATGTGTGTCTGTCTGTATGTATATGTGTGTGTGTATGTATATACTATATACACCCATGTCTATATACCGACATACACATATTGTACATAGGTACCACACACAGAGACATATATATAAAACTTATGTGCATGTGTATGTCTGTATATAGATGTATCTGTGTATATATAGTATTATATATACTTCCAATTTTACGCGGGAGAAAACCCGAATAACCAAAGACCTATATTCATAATATATATACTATATATGTGACTTGTTTTCTGAGGTTTTCACGGGTGTTTGTATGTAGGTCTTTGGTTGTTTGGGTTTTCTCCCGTGTAAAATTGGAAGTGTCTTGGCGACGTTTCGACGAAGTCTCATTTGTCATCTTCAGGCTTCAGCTTCGTGCTTCTGGGAGCAATGTGTGATCGCAGCTGTTTCTTCCTTTTAACTGCTAGTGAGGGTTTGAACTGATTGGGTGGGAGTTTGGCTGTGCTCTGATTGGCTGCGGGTTTTTTTGTGCTCTGATTGGCTGGGGGTGTGTCCTGTTTGGGTGGGGGCTTGGTTGTGCTCAGTTTAGTCTGTGTTGCAGAGGGACTTGAGCTGGTGAGCTGCATAGCTGTTGTTTGGCTTTGTGGTCGTGCTACATCTTCATAGTGGGTGTCAGTCTGCTGCATGTATGGATTGGAGGGGTTTGAAATGGCTAATGTTGCAGCTGCGGTCTGGCTTCTGGTCCTTGGTCGTGCTTCATGATCAGTGTGGGTTTGGGTCTGCTTTCTGGGTGGATGTGCAGTGGTGACATCCTGTGTGGACCTCGTGAGTGTGGGTCTGGTGTCATTCCTCATGTTAGGGACTCGTTTGTCAATAAGGGCGGGTTTCCAAATGGCTGGTAGGCGGGAGGTATCATCTCGTTTGTTCATGCTGTGTGGGCGTTTTTCTATCTCGATGGCTTCTCTGATTATTCTGTTGTTAAAGTGTTCAGTTTTGGCGATAGTTCTGGTCTTTTTAAAGTCAATATCATGTCCTGTGACTTTAAAGTGTTGGACCAGGGAAGAAGTTGGTTCCTCTTTTTTGACTGAGTTCTTGTGTTCTTCAATGCGTGCACTTATTCTTCTGTTGGTTTGTCCAATGTATGTGGAGGGGCAGGTGGTGCATGGGATTTCATATACTCCTTGATTTTCTAACTCAATTTTGTCTTTGGGGTTTCTTAGGATGGTGGATATTTTTTGGTTTGTGCAGAATGCTGTCTTGATGTTGTGTTTGTGGAGGATCTTGCTGATTCTGTCTGTGGTGCCTTTTATATATGGGAGGAGGGCTGTGCCGTTTTCTTGTTCTCTGTCTTGGATTTTAGTGGGGGGTTCTTTTTGGATTAGCTTGGTAACCTTATTTCTTTGGAATCCATTGGATGTTAGTACATTAGTGAGAGTGTCTAGTTCGGTTTTTAGGTGTTGTTCGTCAGCTAAGCATTTTGTTCTGGAGATGAGTGTCTTGGCTATATATATATATGTAGGTCTCTGGTTATTCGGGTTTTCTCCCGCGTAAAATTTTTTGGTTTGTGAGAGTGTGTAGTTCGGTTTTTAGGTGTTGTTCGTCAGCTAAGCGTTTTGTTCTAGAGATGAGTGTCTTGGCTACGGAATTGATCTGTGCTGGGTGGTGGTGTGAGAGTGCGTGCAGATAGCGGTTTGTGTGTGTTTTCTTCTGGTAGATGGTGTGTCCTAGGGAGCCATTGAGTTTCTTGTAGACTAAGACATCTAGGAAGGGAAGTTGGTTGTTAACTTCTGTTTCCATGGTGAACTGTATTTTGGGGTGTAGGCTATTGAGGTGTGTGAGGAAGTTGTCAAGTTTTTCTTTCCCGTGTGGCCAGATTATGAAGGTGTCGTCTACGTATCTGAGCCAGAGTTTGGGTTTGTGATCAGATTTTTCTAGTGCTTGGGTTTCAAAGTGTTCCATGTAGAGGTTGGCAATGACAGGTGAGAGGGGTGATCCCATGGGGGATTTGAGCTGGTGAGCTGCATTGCTGAGCTGGTGAGCTGCATTGCAACAGCAATGCAGCTCACCAGCTCAAATCCCCTTGCAACTCAGACTAATCTGAGCACAACCAAGCCCCCACCCAAACAGGACACACCCCCATCCAATCAGAGCACAAAAAAACCCCATCCAATCAGAGCACAGACAAGCTCCCACCCAATCAGTTCAAACCCCCACTAGCAGTTAAAAGGAAGAAACAGCTGCGATCGCACATTGCTCCCAGAAGCACGAAGCTGAAGCCTGAAGATGACGAATGAGTCATCTTCATAATCTGGCCATACGGAAAGAAAAACTTGACAACTTCCTCACATACCTAAATAGCCTAAACCCCAAAATACAGTTCACCATGGAAACAGAAGCTAACAACCAACTTCCCTTCCTGGATGTTTTAGTCTACAAGAAACCCAATGGCTCCCTAGGACACACCATCTACCAGAAGAAAACACACACAGCTATCTGCACGCACTCTCACACCACCACTCAGCACGATCAACTCCGTAGCCAAGACACTCATCTCTAGAACAAAACGCTTAGCTGACAAACAACACCTAAAAACCGAACTACACACTCTCACAAACGTACTAACATCCAATGGATTCCAGAGAAATAAGATTACCAGACTAATCCAAAAAGAACCCCCCATTAAAATCCAAGACAGAGAACAAGAAAACGGCACAGCCCTCCTCCCATATATAAAAGGCACCACAGACAGAATCAGCAAGATCCTCCACAAACATAACATCAAGACAGCATTCTGCACAAACCAAAAAATATCCACCATCCTAAGAAACCCCAAAGACAAAATTGAGTTAGAAAATCAAGGAGTATATGAAATCCCATGCACCGCCTGCCCCACCACATACATCGGACAAACCAACAGAAGAATAAATGCATGCATTGAAGAACACAAGAACTCAGTCAAAAAAGATGAACCAACTTCTTCCCTGGTCCAACACCTTAAAGCCACAGGACACGATATTGACTTTAAAAAGACCAGAACTATCGCCAAAACTGAACACTTTAACAACAGAATAATCAGAGAAGCCATCGAGATAGAAAAACGCCCACACAGCATGAACAAACGAGATGATACCTCCTGCCTACCAGCCATTTGGAAACCCGCCCTTATTGACAAACGAGTCCCTAACACAAGGAATGACACCAGACCCACACTCACAAGGTCCACACAGGATGTCACCACTGCACATCCACCCAGAAAGCAGACCCAAACCCACACTGATCAGGAAGCATGACCAAGGACCAGAAGCCAGACCGCACTGCAACATTAGCCATTTCAAACCCCTCCAATCCATACATGCAGCAGACTGACACCCACTACGAAGATGTAGCATGACCACGAACACGAAGCCAAACAGCAGCAGTGCAGCTCACCAGCTCAAATCCCCCTGCAACTCAGACTAATCTGAGCACAACCAAGCCCCCACCCAAACAGGACACACCCCCAGCCAATCAGAGCACAAAAAAAACCCCATCCAATCAGAGCACAGCCAAGCTCCCACCCCAATCAGTTCAAACCCCCACTAGCAGTTAAAAAGGAAGAAACAGCTGCGATCACACATTGCTCCCAGAAGCACGAAGCTGAAGCCTGAAGATGACGAATGAGACTTCGTCGAAACGTCGCCAAGACACTTCCAATTTTACGCGGGAGAAAACCCGAATAACCAAAGACCTACATATATATATATACACACACACACACACACACACACACACACACACACACACATACATATGTGTGTGTTTGTGTGCATGCACACTACCTATGTACAATATGTGTATGTCTGTATATAGACGTGTAGATCTAAATTGAACCCAAAATTTATGTTGCTATGTGAAACATTTGTTAAGTGAGTTTTGCCCCATTTTATGACCTTTCTTGCCACAGTTGTTAAGTGAATCATTGCAGTTGCTAAGTTAATAACGTTGTTAAGGTGAATCTGGCTGTGCTTATCAGAAGGTCACAAAAGCTGATCACATGACTCCGTCATAAATATGAATCCGTTGCCAAGCATCTGAATTTTTGATCCTGGGGATGCTGCAATGGTCATAAGTGTGAAAAACGGTCATCAATCACTTTTTCCAGTGCTGTTGTAACTTCAAGTGGTCACTAACCAAATGATTGCATGTCAAGGATTTGTATGCTGCCTTTATTATTTTTACAGGCAACTCAAGGCAACAAAGATAGCCAACACACCTTCCTCCTCCTGTTTTAACCACAACAACAACCCTGTGAGGTGGGGTTGGGCTGAAAAAGAGTGATTGGACACGAATTAACCAATTGACACTCATAGCTAAGGAGGGCCTAGAATTCTCAGTCACCTGGTGATTGGCCACAACTCACCCAGCTGGCTTTCATGCCTAAGGAGGGACTAGAACTCACAATCTCCTGCTTGCTAGCCTGGTGCTTTAAGTACTAGACCAGTGATGGTTAACTTTTTTGGTGCTGAGTGCCCAACGTGTGCACGGGAATGTACATGGGTGTTGCTGAACCCCCAAAATGCAATGCGAGAGCCTCCGTGCATGTGCCCTCGTGCATACGCATGTGTCCCCCGTGCATGCCCCCTGCCCCTTGCGTAAGTGCCCCTCCCCCCCGTGCATGTGCCCCTCCCACCATGCCCGGTTTTGGCTTCCAAGTTGGTGCAGGAGGCTTTCCAGAGCCAAAACCGGGCGTGTGTCTGTGCGTGTGAACCTCCAAAATGCAATGCAAGCACCACCACCCCGCACATGCGTGCATACGTCCCCCACATGCGCCCTGGCCCTGCGCATGCATGGCAGAGACCCGAAAAACAGCTGGCCGGTGGGAGGCGTGCACGCATGCGTGGAGGAGCTGGGCTGGGGCGACGGCTGGCGTACCAGGTGACACGACTCCATGTGCCACTTTGGGCACGCGTGCCATAGGTTCACCATCACGGCACTAGGCCATACTGGCTTTTATCTCTCTTTTCCTGATTTCTCCCATCATGGATGAACCCGAAAGCAGAATTTGCATATCTGTTCCCAGCTGTAAAATTCTTTTGAGACTTCTTAGGCAGATCCAATAAATTCAAGGCTGGGTTTTGCCCTGCACCAACCAGGTCTGATATATAACATTTTGTTATGGCCTTAATTGATGTGGCTCAGGGGCTAAGACGCTGAGCTTGTCGATCGAAAGGTCGGCAGGTCAGCGGTTCGAAGCCCTGGTGCTACTGTGTAACGGGGGTGAGCTCCTGTGACTTGTCCCAGCTACTGCCAACCTAGCAGTTCGAAAGCACGTAAAAAATGCAAGTAGAGAAATAGGGACCGCCTTTGGTGGGAAGGTAACAGCGTTCCCGTGCGCCTTTGGCGTTGAGTCACGCCGGCTACATGACCACGGAGACATCTTCGGACAGCACTGGCTCTTCGGCTTTGAAACGGAGATGAGCACTGTCCCCTAGAGTTGGGAACAACTAGCACGTATGTGCAAGGGGAACCTTTACCTTTACCTTTAACTGATGAAACAGCAAATAGATAGTTTTATGTAGGCAAGAATCAAAGCCTACCGTTTCCAGCACAAATCCTTTTGCTTTCCTTGAATAAATATATTTTCTCTCTGAGATAAGCAGTAAAAACAAGGCGGGAGGGAGAATAGTAAGTGAAATTGTTTTTATAGTTTACTCTGAGAACATTAAACTAATATAAGCAGACTTCTGTAGTTGCACCTGCCGGTGGCCATGAAAAATGAAGATACAATGAGAAAAAGATAAAGAGCAAGAAGGATTGCATATCCAATGAACCAACAACCAAAAAAAACCCCAAAACAGACCCTGGAAGGGGAAAATGACAAATGGAAATAAAAATATAAAAGCACAAGAGATCCAGAAACATGTAAATGCACGTGGATGCAGGTGTTTATGAACTCACCCATACAAACTTTGTAGAATTGATAAGCCATTTTGCTCTATGTTTCTATTTATTTAATAAATTTTGGTTTATCTTTAATAAAGATAAATATTTATCTTTATCGATTTATTTTTGTCCCCATATTTGAGGGGCTGCCACAGAGAAGACCGAGTCAAGCTATTCTCCAAAGCACCTGAAGGCAGGACAAGAAGCAATGAATGGAAACTAATCAAGGAGAGAAGCAACTTAGAACTAAGGAGAAACTTCCTAACAGTTAGAACAATTAACCAGTGGAACCACTTGCCTCCAGAAGTTGTGAATGCTCCAACCCTGGAAGTTTTGAAGAAGAGGCTGAATAACCATTTGTCTGAAGTGGTGTAGCGTTTCCTGCCTTAAGTAGGGGGTTGGACTAGAAGACCTCCAAGGTCCCTTCCAACTATGTTATTCTATTCTAATCAAGCGGAAAACAATATGTTAATCAAGGAGAAAACCACACTGCCATCAACATTGGTAGAGCGAGCTACTATATATCAACGGGGAGTAAACCTCACCTTCACCAGCACCGATGATATTACTAAGGTAGAAGACAAACAAAGCAAGGACTCCATTGTTTAACCTTGAGCTACCGATATTCTCTTCTACTGAAGGGTTACTTCTACTTGTATTTCTGTACACCCTCTGGGGAGCATTAGCATTCAACTCGTGCAGCGTTCACAGCACACTCCTAAAATGGGGTGCGTGTGTCCACTGCTCATCAGCAGCACAAATGGCTTAAACTTAATTCCTTCTGTAGCATCCCATAAGACAGGGTATTTATTTATTTATTTATTTATTTATTTATTTATTTATTTATTTATTTATTTATTTATTTATTTAGTCATAGAGTATATAAAAGCATAAGTATGAAATAACTATACAATATATAAGCATATATATGAGTATGAGTATGTAATAACTATATTAATTGGATATAACAAAAGGAAACAATAGGACAGGAACGGTAGGCACGCTTGTGCTCTTACGCACGCCTCTTACAGACCTCTTACGAATGGGGTGAGGTCAATAGTAGACAGTTTTTGGTTGAAGCTTTGGGGATTTTGGGAAGAGACCACAGAGTCAGGTAGTTTATTCCAAGCGTTAACAATTCTATTACTGAAGTCATATTTTCTGCAATCAAGATTGGAGTGGTTAACATTAAGCTTAATGTTTTATTGTGTGCTCGTGTATTGTTGTGATTGAAGCTGAAGTAGTCTTCAACAGGAAGGACTTTGTAATAGATGATTCTATGAGTTAAACTCAGGTCCTGTCGAAGGCGGCATAGTTCTAAATTTTCTAAACCCAGGATTTCAAGTCTGGTGGCATAAGCTATTTTGTTGTTTTCAGAGGAGTAGAGAACTCTTCTTGTAAAATATTTCTGGACATGTTCAATTGTATTGATGTCAGAAATGTGGTGAGGGTTCCAGACAGGCGAACTATATTCAAGGATTGGTCTAGCAAATGTTTTATATGCTCTGGTTAGTAGTGTAGTGTTTTTGGAAAAGAAGCTACGCAAGATTAGGTTTACAACTCTTAGAGCCTTTTTTGCTATGTAGTTGCAGTGGGCTTTGGCACTTAGATCATTTGATATGAAAACTCCAAGGTCTTTAATGGAATGGGGGTCATCTGTAAGGTAATGTCCATCAAGCTTATATTTAGTGTTTAGGTTCTTTTTTCCAATATGTAAGACTGAGCATTTGCTGGTTGAGATTTGGAGTTGCCAAGTTTTAGACCATTCAGGCTTCATAATAACAGCAGCTCTTTCCCCCGCTGGTTAGCTGGTGGCAGAAAGCAAGGTTTGGGTACTGTAGCCTAGAGTTTGGAAGCGAAGGTGTCTCTAGGATTATAGGGTTTTGTCCCAATAACAGAATAACAGAATCGGAAGGGATGCTTCAAGCAGGAGACCCTATACCAGAGGTCTTCAAACTTGGCAGCTTTAAGACTTGTGGACTTCAACTCCCAGAATTTTCCAGCCAGCTATAGTGGCTGGAGAATTCTGGGAGTTGAAGTCCACAAATCTTAAAGCTGCCAAGTTTGGGACTGCTGCCCTATACCATTCCAGACAAGTGGCTGTCCAATCTCTTCTTAAAAACCTCCAGTGATGGAGCACCCACAACTTCTGGAGGCAAGTCGTTCCACTGGCTAATCGTTCTCAGTCAGGAAATTTCTCCTTAGTTCTTGGTTGCTTCTCTCCTTGATTAGTTTCCATCCGTTGCTTTTTGTTCTGCCTTCAGTTCCTTTGGAGAATAGCTTGACTCCCCCTTCTTTGGGGCAGCCCCTGAGATATTGGAACACTGCTCTCATGTCAGCCCTAGTCCTTCTTTTCATTAAACATTAAATGCCATCACACTGCTAAACAAATAATTCCCTCAACACTGTCAAATTATTTACTAAATCTGCACTACTATTAATCTTCTCATCGTTCCCATCACCCATCTTCTCCCACTTATGACTGCATGATTGTAACTTTGTTGCTTGTATACTTATGATTGTTTCCTGATTGTTTATTTGTACACTATGACTATCGTTGTGTTGTACCTTATGATTCTAAATAATAATAATAATAATAATAATAATAATAATAATAATAATAATAATAATAATAATAATAATAATAATAATAATATCAGAGTTGGAAGGGACCTTGGAGGTTTTCTAGTCCAACCCCCTGCCCAGGCAGGAAACCCTACCCCATTTCAGACAAATGGCTATCCAACATTTTCTTAAAAATTTCCACTGTTGGAGCATTCACAACTTCTGCAGGCAAGTCGTTCCACTTATTAATTGTTCTAACTGTCAGGAAATTTCTCCTTAGTTCTAAGTTGCTTCTCTCCTTGATCAGTTTCCACCCATTGCTTCTTGTTCTACCCTCAGGTGCTTTGGAGAACAGCCCGATTCCCTCTTCTTTGGGGCAACCCCTGAGATATTGGAACACTGCTATCATGTCTCCCCTAGTCCTTCTTTTCATTAAACTAGGCATACCAAGTTCCTGCAACCGTTCTTCATATGTTTTAGCTTCCAGTCCCCTAATCATCTTCGTCGCTCTTCTCTGTACTCTTTCTAGAGTCTTAACATCCTTTTTACAACGTGGCGACCAAAACTGAATGCAATTCTTGACGAACGTATCTTTTCTTTTATATACACTGAGAGCATATGCACCAAGACAAATTCCTTTTGTATCCAGTCACACTTGGCCAATAAAAAATTCTATTCTATTCTATTCTATTCTATTCTATTCTATTCTATTCTATTCTATTCTATTCTAAACTAGACATACCCAATTTCTGCAATTTGTTATTTATTTATTTATTGAATTTATATTGCCGCTTATTTGCCTACGGCGACTCAAAGCGGCTTACAGAATATAAAAATTCATTTAAAACAATAAAACTAATAAAAAGAATCAAATAAATTAATATAATAAAATCACCCCCACCCCCCAGACAGCAGATCACATAAGCCATTTAATGGCTCTGGGTTTCCCAGGCCCGCTGGCAGAACCATGTCTTCAGCACCGTCCGGAAGAGAATTAGGGTGGGGACCATTCTAATCTCTGGGGGAAATGATGTTCCAGAGGAAGGGAGCCACCACGAAGAACGCCCTTCTTCTGGGTCCCACCATGTGTATCTTCCTCAGGGATGGGACACCCAGCATTCCCTGCCTCCCCGCTCTGGTGGGTCAGGTAGATGTGACCAGTAAGAGACAGTCCCTCAGATAACCTGGTCCCAAGCCATGAAGGGCTTTAAAGGCGATAGCCAGCATCTTGAATTGCACCCGGAAGCAAATTGGCAGCCAATGCAGCTCCCGCAGGAGATTGTTCTTCATATGTTTTAGTGTCCAGTTCCCTTAACATCTTTGTTGTTCTTCTCGGCCCTCTTTCTAGAGTCTCAGCAACTTTTTTACTTTGTGGCGACCACAACTGGATGCAGTATTCCAAGTGAGGACTTACCAAGGCATTATGAAATGGTACTAACACTTCACATGATCTTTCTTGATTCTATCCTTCTGTTAATGCAGTCTAGGACTGTGTTGGCTTTTTTTTTGGGGGGGGGGGCTGCTGCTGCTGCACACTGCTGGCTCATATTTAAGTGGTTGTCCAGTGGGACTCCAAGATCCCTCTCACAGTCACTACTATTGAGTCAGGTACCACCTATACTATATCTCTGCAACAAATGCAGCATTGTCACAGAGCATAAAGTCAGTCCTCAACTTACAACTGCAGTTGTGCACAGAATTACAGTTGTAAGTTGTAGAAATCATAGTAAACCCAATGGTTCTAAGCAGTGGTGGGATTCAGCCAGTTAGCACCTATTCGGGAGAACCGGTTGTTAACTTTTTAAGCAGTTCAGAGAACCGGTTGGTGGAAGAAATCTTAATTTTGTTTTTTTCCTCACTTTACAGGGCTAATCCTGTAAGGAAGGCAGGAAGGAAACGTTCTGGTGGTGTTTCTAGCCTAATCTTTATTGCCCTGCTTACAGAAACTACCTCTCTGGTTAACCCTTAGTACATTGTAACAGCTAAGGCGAAGCGCCCATCGACGTGAGTGACGTTGAGTGGACCATGCCCACACTGTCACATGATCACCGAGCCACGCCTACCCAGCTGGTCATTAGGGCAGAGAACCGGTTGTTAAATTATTTGAATCCCACCACTGGTTCTAAGTCAAGGACTACCTGTACCTCTGTTGGGGAGGTACAGTATGATTTATGCTCCCGCACATTGGCAGCAAGTTCTATACATTTGCTTGTCAAACTGTTGTTTGTTTCCATCTCTTTTTATTTTCTTCTCTTTCTTTGGAGTTCTAAGCCAATGGGAGAATTTATTTTTTTTATTTTATTTTTTTTTATTTTGTCACAACAATATATGTAGGAATCATACAAAATATTATATAGTATATAAACATATATGGGTAAATATAAGGAGGTATAAGCATATATATAGAAAGAAGAAAAGAAAAACAATAGGACAGGAACGGTAGGCACGTTTGTGCACTTATGCACGCCCCTTATGGTCCTCTTAGGAATGGGGTGAGGTCAATAGTAGAAAGTTTTTGGATAAAGCTTTTAGGATTATGGGAAGAGACCACAGAGTCAGGTAAAGTATTCCAAGCACTGATGATTCTGTTACAGAAGTCATATTTTCTGCAATCTAGATTAAAGCGGTTGACATTAAGTTTAAATCTATTAGTTGCTCTAGTATTATTGCAATTGAAGCTGAAGTAGTCTTTAACCGGAAGGACATTACAATAGATGATTCTGTGAGTTAAGCTTAGGTCTTGTCGAAGGCGACGGAGTTCCAAGTTTTCTAAGCCTAGGATTTCAAGTCCATCCCGCAGCAGACTGGGTAGCCATTAAGTTTGACTCCATGCAAAATTGAGCTAAATTGAAGTTAGTTTGCTGAGTCAATTAACTCCCCCTCCCCATCTGCAACTCCATCGATCCAGTTAAGTGTAACGTGGGGAGGAAGGCATGGCATTTATTTTGGACAGCCTGTAAATCAAAGTAGTGCTGAAGCTTGCAAATTGCCTGGGGTAATTTGATCATATTACACACGATTGAATTCTCTGGGGCAGTCTTTTTCAAACTTGGCAACTTTTAAGATGTGCAGACTTCAGCCGGCTGGGGAATTCTGGGAGTTGAAGTCCACCCACTTTAAAGTTGCCAAGTTTGAAAAACAATTGCTCTGGAGCATATGCGAATATTCTTAGATTGGGGATTAACCCAAAGCTGAAGGAGGAATAACGAGACAAACACAGGAAGAAATAAAAACAGAGGTTAGGGATGGTGCTGCATAAGGACTATCTAACAGTGCCCCCCTGAGGCTACATAAACAAATTGTTCCATGAATAAAATAGAATTCTTTATTGGCTAAGTGTGATTGGACACACAAGGAATTTGTCTTAGGTTCATATGCTCTCAGTGTACATAAGGAGAATAAAATACATTCATCAAGAATAAAAAGATACCACAGTTAATGATAGTCAAGGTTATTAACAAGCTATCAAATCGTAAAAAGGTAAAGGTTCCCTTTGCACATATTTACTATGTGCCCGACTCTAGGCGGCGGTGCTCATCTCCGTTTCAAAGCCAAAGAGCCAGCGCTGTCCGAAGACGTCTCTGTGGTCATGTGGCCGGCATGACTCAATGCCAAAGGCGCACGGAATCCTGTTCCCTTCCCACCAAAGGTGGTCCCTATTTTTTCTACGTGCTTTCGAAACTGCTAGGTTGGCAGAAGCTGGGACAAGTAACGGGAGCTCACCCCGTTACGCAGCAGCACTAGGGATTCGAACCATTGAGCTGCCGACCTTTCGATCGACAAGCTCAACATCCTAGCCCCTGAGCCACCGCGTCCCTCCTATCAAATCGTACTAGGAAACAAATAAAAACAATATAATTGAAAGATACAAGCAACATGGTTATAACATACTATAACATGGTTATAGAAATAAGTGGGAAGAGATAAATACTAGTAAGTAGTAAGTATGACATTACTAAATGAAGCATACATCATTCCCGATCAGATTTTAGTTTTCTTTCTTCAGTCGCTAAGTTGTCTGTGGAGATTCTGTCATCCAGGTCATGGTTTTTTATTATTATTATTATTATTTATTAGATTTCTATACCGCCCTTCTCCCGAAGGACTCAGGGCGGTTTACAGCCAAAAATAAAACACAGACAATATACAATTAAGAACAAATTAAAAAACTTATTTTACAATTAAGAACAAATTAAAAAACTTATTTTACAGTTGGCCGAAATTATAAAAACGTTTAAAATCTAAAAACCCATTAAAATTCATCTAAAATTTAAAAATTTAACAAAAGGCTTAGGCCAGCCCCGCGCGAGTAAATAAATACGTTTTCAACTGTGAAAGGTCCGAAGATCAGGTATTTGGCGCAAGCCAGGGGGAAGTTCGTTCCAGAGGGTAGGAGCCCCCACAGAGAAGGATCTTCCCCTGGGGGCCGCCAGCCAACATTGTTTGGCGGACGGCACCCTGAGAAGTCCCTCTCTGTGCGAGCGTACAGGTCGGTGGGAGGCATGGGGTAACAGTAGGCAGTCCCGTAAGTACTCAGGCCCTAAGCCATGGAGCGCTTTGAAGGTAGTAACCAAAACCTTAAAGTGCACCCAAAAGACCACAGGCAGCCAGTGCAGTCTGCGCAGGAGTGGTGTTACATGGGAGCAACGTGGGGCTCCCTCAATCACCCACGCAGCTGCATTCTGGACTAACGAGTGCACTTCAAGGGGAGCCCCATGTAGAGAGCATTGCAATAATCCAGGCGAGAGGTAACCAGACCATGAGTGACTGTGCATAAGGCATCCCGATCAAGGAAGGGGCGCAACTGGCGAACCAGGCGAACCTGGTGAAAAGCCCTCCTGGAGACGGCCGTCAAATGATCTTCAAACGACAGCCGTCCATCCAGGAGAACACCCAAGTTGCGCACCCTTTCCATTGGGGCCAATGACTCGCCCCCAACATTCAGCTGCAGCTGCAGCTGCCTGTATTGGGGTGCCAGCATCCACAGCCACTCCGTCTTGGACGGATTGAGCTTGAGCCTGTTTCTCCCCATCCAGACCCATACGGCTTCCAAACACCGGGACAGCACTTCGACAGCTTCGTTGGGGTGGCCTGGGGTGGAAAAGTACAGCTGAGTGTCATCAGCGTACAGTTGGTATCTCACCCCGAAGCCACTGATGATCTCACCCAGCGGCTTCATATAGATGTTGAACAGGAGGGGTGAGAGAATCGACCCCTGCGGCACCCTACAAGTAAGGTGCCTCGCGGTCGACCTCTGTCTCCCTGTCAACACCGTCTGCAACCGGTCAGAGAGATAGGAGGAGAACCACCGATAAACGGTGCCTCCCACTCCCAACCCCTCTAACCGGCGCAGCAGGATACCATGGTCAATGGTATCAAAAGCCGCTGAGAGGTCTAATAGGACCAGGGCAGAGGAATAACCCGTCTCTGGCCCTCCAGAGATCATCCACCAACATGACCAAAGCTGTCTCCGTGCTATATCCGGGTCGGAAGCCGGACTGGAACGGGTCTAGATAGACCGCTTCATCCAAGTTTTGGGGTAGCTGCCGCGCCACAGCACTCTCTACAACCTTCGCAACAAAGCAAAGTTGTCCCAAAGGTGCTTTTTAAAGAGGCAACTGGACTTTCTTTTTGAAGAAATTTTCTTCTCATCCAAGAAGCTTCTTCAGCTCTGACTGGATAATGGGGAATGGAAGGATTTATCTATTCCTTGCTGCCAGCTGGTCATATGCATCCTTTTAGAGAGTCGTTGAGGCCCCTTGGACACAGATAAAACCCTCCAAGTGGCCTCCATGACTCTCTAAAAGAATGCAAATGACTAGCTGTCTGAAAGGAGTATAAATCTTCTCATCCCCCACCATCCAGTCAGAGCTGAAAAAGCTTCTTGGATGAGAAGCGAAAGTCTTCAAAGAAAAAAACAAGTAAGTCCAATTCCCTCTTGATAAAGCTCCTTTGGGACAGTTGCTAAGTTGTCTCCCACTCTTTGCAACCCCATGGACCACAGCACGCCAGCGCCCCTCTGTCCTCCATTTTCCCCGAGTCTTCCCAAATTCATGTTCACTGCGTCAGTGACACTAACTTTCTCATTGTCTGCCATCCATTTCTTCTTCTTTTTTTTAATTTGAATTTATATTCTTCTCCGAAGACTCAGGGCGGCTTACAATGTGTTAAGCAATAGTCTTCATTCATTTTAGAATAGAATAGAATAGAATTTTTATTGGCCAAGTGTGATTGGACACACAAGGAATTTGTCTTGGTGCATATGCTCTCAGTGTACATAAAAGAAAAGATACCTTCATCAAGGTACAACATTTACAACACAATTGATGGTCAATATATCAATATAAATCATAAGGATTGCCAGCAACAAGTTATAGTCATACAGTCATAAGTGGAAAGAGATTGGTGATGGGAACTATGAAACGATTAATAGTAGTGCAGATTCAGTAAATAGTCTGACAGTGTTGAGGGAATTATTTGTTTAGCAGAGTGATGGCCTTCGGGAAAAAACTGTTCTTGTGTCTAGTTGTTCTGGTGTGCAGTGCTCTCTAGCGTTGTTTTGAGGGTAGGAGTTGAAACAGTTTATGTCCAGGATGCGAGGGATCTGCAAATATTTTCATGGCCCTCTTCTTGATTCGTGCAGTATACAGGTCCTCAATGGAAGGCAGGTTGGTAGCAATTATTTTTTCTGCAGTTCTAATTATCCTCTGAAGTCTGTGTTTTTCTTGTTGGGTTGCAGAACCGAACCAGACAGTTATAGAGGTGCAAATGACAGACTCAATAATTTCTCTGTAGAACTGAATCAGCAGCTCCTTGGGCAGTTTGAGTTTACTGAGTTGGCGCAGAAAGAACATTCTTTGTTGTCCTTTTTTAATGATGTTTTTGATGTTAGCTGTCCATTTGAGATCTTGCGATATGATAGAACCCAGAAATTTGAAGGTTTGTATATTATATACAAAGTCAACTTAATTGCCCCCAACAATCTGGGTCCTCATTTTACCTACCTTATAAAGGATGGAAAGCTGAGTCAACCTTGGGCCTAGTGGGACTTGAACTTGCAATAATTGCAAGCAGCTGTGTTAATAACAGACTGTCTTAGTCCGTTGAGCCACCAGAGGTCCTTTTGCCTTCATTCTTTCTCAATAACAGGGTCTTCTCTGGAATCCTTTCTTCTCATTTGGTGGCCAAAGTACTTGAGCTTCAGCTTCAGAATCCATCCTTCCAAAGGACAGCCAGGGTTGATTTCCTTTAGGATTGACTGACTGGATCTCCTTGCAGTCCAAGGCAGGAGTCACCAACTTTTCAGACCTCAGGGACCACTAAATTCGTAATTTAAAATCCCATGGACCACTAATATGATCTGCCTAATGATCGGCTGGGTGGGCATGGCTAGGTGGTCATATGACTGGGTGGACTTGGCCAACTCGATGTCACTCACGTTGAGGGGCGCCTTGCCAGCCTCTACTCGCTACTCCTTGCCTGTCTGCCCAGGCTCCTTAGGGCCCCAACAGGAAGCAGTTGCTGGAGCTAAGCAGCCACCACGAGAAAGTGTTGGCAAAACAGCTCAGTTCAAATTAGACTGAGAAGGAAGCTTAGCAGAAGCACCTCACTGAGGACTATGAGCATAGGCTTTCCAAGCAGAGGGAAGACCTGCGGGAGTGCAAGGCCAGGTACCGGCGCCTGGAGGCTCAGCGGGCTGAGATGGTCAGCCAATTCCAGAACATGATGCAGTCCCACTGGAACAAGGCCCTCTGGCTCTTCTCCACCAGTGGTGCTTCCCTCCAGCCTTCACCTAAAACCCCACACCAGGAGGCTGAAGCAGACCACAAGTTGGAATTTCTGCCCCCCTCCGACTCACACAAAAAGACCCCCAAGGGGGAGACTCTGCAGCAAACGTTCATTGCACATATCCAGTCCAGGGGCCATAGTTTAAGGACCCCTGATTTAGTGCAATATAAAAAATGCAAATAATTTTTCTGCAGAACACCAAAATTTTCTCACGGACCACCAGCGGTCCACGGACCACCAGTTAGTGACCGCTGGTCCAAGGGACCCTCAATAGTCTTCTCCAGCACCACAAGTCAAAAGCATCAATTCTTCGGTGCTTAGCCTTCCTTATGGTTCAACTCTGGCAGCCATACATTACCACTGGGAAAACCTGACTTCTGTCAGCAAGGTGATGTCTCTGCTTTTTAATATGCTGTCCAGGTTTGCCATAGTTTGGTTTTAATGTTTTGTTTTGTTTTTTGTTGTTGTTAGTTGCGAAGTCATGTCTGACCCATCGCGACTCTATGGACAACGTTCCTCCAGGCCTTCCTGTCCTCTACCATTGCCTGGAGACCATTTAAGCTCACACCGACTGCTTCAGTGACTCCATCCAGCCACCTCGTTCTCTGTCGTCCCCTTCTTCTTTTGCCCTTAATCGTTCCCAGCATTAGGCTCTTCTCCGGGAAGTCCTTCCTTCTCATTAGGTGGCCAAAGTATTTGAGTTTCATCTTCAGGATCTGGCTTTCTAAGGAGCAGTCAGGGTTGATCTCCTCTAGGACTGACCAGTTGGATCGCCTTGCAGTCCAAGGGACTCGCAGGAGTCTTCTCCAGCACCAGAGTTCAAAGACCTCAATTCTTTGGCACTCAGCCTTCCTTAGAACACTGATACTGACAAACCAGCCCACAAGCTCCGAGTATGAACCTTTACCCTCATCCTTACACCCAAGCTATAGATATTCTCCACTATTGCATAAGAAGGAATTTCCCCACAGTGAGAATCATTAATCACTGGAACAGTTTTCCTTCCGGAGTTGTGGCTGCTCCATTGAAAAGAACAGAATAGAACAGAATAGAACAGAACAGAACAGAGAGTGGAATGGAATGGAATGGAATGGAATGGAATGGAATGGAATGGAATAGAATAGAATAGAATAGAATAGAATAGAATAGAATAGAATTCTTTATTGGCCAAGTGTGATTGGACACACAAGGAATTTGTCTTGGTGAAGATACTCTCAGTGTACATAAAAGAAAAGATACCATCATCAAGAATCAGAAGGTACAACACTTAATGATAGTCATAGGCTACAATTAAGCAATCGGGAAACAATCAATTACAGTAAAAATCGTAAGGATACAAGCAACAAAGTTACAGTCATAAGTGGAAAGAGATGGGTGATGGGAACGATGAGAAGATTAATAGTAGTGCAGACTTAGTGAATAGTTTGACATTGTTGAGGGAAGTTTTGCTGGAGGCTTTTAAGAAAAGATCGGACAACCGTATGTCCAAGATGACATAAGGACTCCTATCACGGGCATGGGGTTAGACTAGAAGACCTCCAAGGTCCCTTCCAGCCCCCGCGATTCATTTCTGCCGAGTCTTTTCTGAAACCGACCTGCTCAATTTGCCTTTCTGTGTGCAGGTACACTGTAACTTCATAATTGCATCCTTCTATGCATGGAAAGATACAAGAGTTGGGTCCTGCTTTAATTTATCATTTTAATTCTTTACATATACGCTATCCAGTCCCGATTGCCTTTTCTATCCACAGCCAGCACCCCCATCTACAGTTCCGGTGGCGGCGGGGAGATTGGGGGGCTGGACTAGATCAGGGGTCCCCAACCTTGGCCGCTGTAAGCCTGGCGGACTTCAACTCCCAGAAGTCCCCAGCCAGCAAAGCTGGCTGGGGAATTCTGGGAGTTGAAGTCCGCCAGGCTTACAGCGGCCAAGGTTGGAAGACTTCCTATTCACACGTTCGTCTCCACCTAGGCACGTGCCAACCCGCCTCGCGCTCACAGCCCGCCAATCATCCCTGCGAAAGCGCCGCGCGCCTCCCGACCAATGGAGCGTCTCTTTCGACCCGGCTCGCGCGGAGCCCGCCAATCCGCGCGGCCCGCTCCTTCCCTCGTGACAGCTCTTCCTCCTCCTCTTCTCCACCCACCCCCACCCCCGCTCAGGCGCGCGGTCCTGTCCGTCACCCCCCCCCCGACCCCCAGCTCTCGTCGTGGCGTCGTCTCCAGGCGGAGGCGGGCCCTGCCTTGACGCATGCGTAGATCTCTCTTTTTTAAAATCTATCTCCCCCCCTCCTCTCCTCCTTCTCTCTCTCTCTCTCTCCTCTTTCTCCCGGCTACCCGGCATCCTTTGCAAAGTGGCAACGTAAGCCGGTCGTGGCAAAGGCGGCGCCTGCGCAGTGAGAGGCGTTATAAAAAAAAAAAAAAAGAGCCGGCTGAGAGGTTTCCCCGGCCGGTTGACGGACTGACGGCAAACGGTGGTTCGCTCGCCGACTCCCGAGTAGCCGCTTCGCCCTTTCACCTAGTCGGGTACGTCCCATGCTGAGCCTGGCTCCGGAAACAAGGGGGGGAGGCGTCCCCCCCCTCAGGCCATATCCCTCCCCTGCCCCCTCAGCCCCCCCTCTTTTTCCTATGGGGGATCCGCTTTGAATCCTGGCTCCCCTCAGGCGTCTCTGGGGGGGGAGGGGGGCAAGGATCTCGCCCCCAATGGGATTCCCCAGGGATCTACCTGCTAGAATGGCTTGGGTGGGGGAGGGGAGACTGGGTTTCAGGGGTCCCCTCCCTCCCTCCAGCTGGGTGGGAGGGTTGATCCCCCCCCTAAAAGACAGCCGGGAAACCCAAATTGGGCTCCTTTTTCCCCCCACCCCCACTTTTGCAGAAAGAGGCTGGGATAAATAATGAATGGAAATTACCGGGGTTTCTTTTTTTGGAGGGGGGCAAATGTCAGGTTCTGCCTTCGTGAATCTGCCACCAATGCATTAAAAAAAGGGGGGGGAAGGAGGAAGAAAGATGGGAGATCCTTGGCTTGCTCATGCTTTACACACAGACACAGACACACAGACAGACAGACACACACACACATGACACACAGACCCAGACCGATGATCTTGGAATAATAGTGGGTGACAGATTCAGGTCCTGCTTGGATGGGGAGGGGGGACTGCAGGCTTTAAAAGATGCCTGGAAGGAAGCGTCAATTTCAATTTCTCATCCTTTCCCATCTTTTCTACCATCGGCTTCTCCTATGGGTTTCTTAGGGTTTATCCGTTGTTGGTGACGTAGGATTTATGATTGTAACTATGATCTGTGACCTAATGCTTGCGGTTTATAGAAGTTTCCTCTTTCCGCCATGTATTCAAAATGGACAGTGATTAGTGTGTGTGTGTGTGTGTGTGTGTGTGTGTGTGTGTGTGTGTAGGCCACACTTGGAATATTGCATTCAGTTTTGGTTGCCACGATGTAAAAAAAGATGTGGAGACTCTAGAAAGAGTGCAGAGAAGAGCAACAAAGATGATTAGGGGACTGGAGGCTAAAACATGAAGAACGGTTGCAGGAACTGGGTATGTCTAGTTTAATGAAAAGAAGGACTAGGGGAGACATGATAGCAGTCTTCCAATATCTCAGGGGCTGCCACAAAGAAGAGGGAGTCAAGCTATTCTCCAAAGCACCTGAGGGCAGGACAAGAAGCAACGGGTGGAAATTAATCAAGGAGAGAAACAGCCTGGAACTAAGGAAAAATTTCCTGACAGAATAATTAATCAGTGGAACAACTTGCCTCCAGCTCCAACACTGGAAGTTTTTAAGTTGTTGGATAACCATTTGTCTGAAGTGGTGTAGGGTTTCCTGCCTAAGCAGGGGGTTGGACTAGAAGAACTCCAAGGTCCCTTCCAACTCTGTTATTCTATTTTATACACACACACACTCTTGCACACACATGCACACATATATGGTGCAAGTATATATGTATGTACGGTATATAGCATTATAGGTGTGTTAATGTGTGTGTTTGAGTAGATATATGCTTTCTCTTGAGAGCAGGCAGCAGAATTTCATTTTTAAGATGGGCCAGTGTGCTCACAATAAAAAAATAATAATATGAGAATAAAGTTATCTTATTTGCACGCTGTGAGTTTATGCACCGGAGTGTGTCCGATCACACTTGGCCAATAAAAGAATTATATTCTATTCTACAGGGAGTCCTTGACTTACAACAGTTCATTTAGACCGTTCAAAGTTACAACGGCACTGAAAAAAATGACTGATGCCCGTGTTTCACACTTACAAACTTTGCAGCATCCCTGTGATCACGTGATCAAAACTCAGATGCTTGGCAACTGGTTCAGTCTTACGACTGTTGCCGCATCCCGGGGTCATGTGATCACTTTTGGTGGCCTGACAAGCCAAGTCAATGGGGAAGCCAGATTCACTTAACAACCAGGCACTAACTGCAGTGATTCACTTAACAACTGTGGCAAGAAATTTCGTGAAATGGGGCAAAACTCACTTAACGGTAGAAATTTTGGGCTCAGTTGTGGTCATAAGTCAAGGACTACCTGCATTCTGTTTCCAAATCGTGAGAAATTGAGGTTCCCAGTTTGGATCCCACCCTGAGGATTTTGCCAATTTCTGGGCGCCGTGAGCTAAAAAGGAATCCGAAGAAATTACAGCAATTTCTGAGAAGGGGTAGCAGAGGTGATCAGGAAACTTATAGGTAGTCCTCAATTTACAGCCATTCATTTAGTGACCGTTTGAAGTTGCAACGCTACTGAAAACAAGTGCCTTAGGATTGTTTTTCACAGGATTGTTGCAGCATTCCCATGGTCACATGATCAAAA
The DNA here is from genome assembly GCF_028640845.1 of Ahaetulla prasina. NCBI lineage: Eukaryota > Metazoa > Chordata > Lepidosauria > Squamata > Colubridae > Ahaetulla > Ahaetulla prasina. The sequence goes on from NC_080541.1 coordinate 221,684,970, forward strand.
TTCAGATGCTTGGCAACTGGCATGTATTTATGACAGTTGTGGGGTCCTGGGATCAGGTGATCGCCTTTTGTGTCCTCCTGACAAGCAAAGTCAATGGGGAAGCCAGATTCACTTAACAACAGTGTTGCTAACTTAACAATTGCAGTAATTCACTTAATAACTGTGGCAAGAAAGGTGATAAAAATGGAGCAAAACTCACTTAACTGTTGTGCTTGGCAACGGAAATTTGGGTCTTAACTATGGTTGCAAGTCGAGGACTACCTGCAGTAGCTACGATTTGTGAAGGAAGATGGAAGAAATCGAAGTTGTTTAACTTTGGGGGGAAAAAAAGATGTTGGGGCAATATGATAATATTTTTGGAAAAGTTATCAGGTCTTCCCCACCTACCCTTGTGCTTTAAGATGGCCATACAGATTTTTTAAATAAATTCCTGTCCCACAGAAGCTCAAGATCTGTGCTCTTTCCTTCCAGAGTTATGGACTAATGCATTTAAGTAACAAAGTAAATTTCGATTTATGGTACTTTTAGAAAAAAATAAATCCTAATACTGGAAGCACTTTGAGAGCAGAACCGTCAATGTGAAGAACTGGCTCAGATCCCTTCTCTGAATGCGCCCAAGTGAAATCAAGGTAACCATTTATCTCTGATACAGATAGTCCTCGACTTACAGCAGATCATTTAGTGACCGTTCAAAGTTACAACCTCACTGAAAAAAGTGATTTATGACCGCTTCTCACACCTATGACCTTTGTAGCATCCCCATGATCATGTGATCAAAATTCAGATGCTTAGAAACTGACTCATATTTATGACAGCTGCACTGTCACGTGATCCCCTTTTGCGACCTTCTCACAAGCAAAGTTCACTTAACAACCGTGATACACACTTATCAACTGCAGCGATTCACTTAACAACTGTGGCAAGAAAGGTCGTTAAAATGGGTCAAGATTCACTTAACAAATGTGTCACTTAACAACAAAACGTTTGGGCTCGGTTGTGGTTGTAAATCGAGGACTGCCTGTACTGAATAATCTGGATTCCTGCACTTAGGCAGGAGGTGAAATTCAGTGGCTCAAATGATGACCTCTTCCTGATTTTATGGTGAAAAGAAACATTTTGTGGTGAAAGGAAAGATGTGGAGACTCTGGAAAGAGTGCAGAGAAGAGCAACAAAGATGATTAGGGGACTGGAGACTAAAACATATGAAGAACGGTTGCAGGAATTGGGTCTGTCTAGTTTAATGTAAAGAAGGACTAGGGGTGACACATGATAACAGTGTTGGAAGGGTTGCCACAAAGAAGAGGGGGTCAATCTATCGTCCAAAGCACCTGGAATCAAGATAAGAAACAATGGATGGAAACTAAATAATGAGAGACCCAATCTAGAAATAAGGAGAAATTTCCTGACAGTTAGATCAATTGATCAGTGGAACAACTTGCCTTCAGAAATTGTGGATGCTCCAGCTCTGGAGATTTTAAAGAAGGGAATGGACAACCATTTATCTGAAATCTATACCATTTCTTGCTTGAACAGGAGGTTGGACTGGAAGACCTCCAAGATCCCTTCTGCTCTGTTAATCTGTACTGTTATGTCTTGAGGAACATTTATAATTGAGGGGTTTCAACCCTGAGCTACAAATATTCTTCTTTATTGGTCCATTTATAATTCTATGGGGGTGTCCACTGCAGTTCTGCACAGTCCCAGCCAGAGTTTTATCAGTGGAGATCAGAATGGACACCTTTCTCTTATCTACTCAGTATCTTACTTTTATGCTGGCTTGAGTTGAAATTCAAAACTTCTGAAAAATCTCAAGTTGGAAAAGGTTGGGCAGATCGGGCTAAAAAGATAAGTGTATTTATGCCATACACTTATCTGCATTTGTGTAACATACAACATGTGGTCATTAAATTTGCAGATGACACCAAGCTGGCAGGAATAGCCAACACTCAGAAGATAGGCTCAAGTTACAGAAAGATCTTGACAGACTTGAACATTGGGCCCTATCTAACAAAATGAAATTCAACAGTGAAAAAGTAAGGTTCTACATTTAGGCCAAAAAACCAAAATGCACAGGTACCGTATATGTGGTACCTTGATCAATAGTAGTACCTGTGAGAGGGATCTTGGAGTCCTAGTGGATAACCATTTAAATATGAGCCAGCAGTGTGCAGCAGCTGCTAAAAAAGCCAACACAGTTCTGGGCTGCATAAACAGAGGGATAGAATCAAGATCACGTGAAGTGTTAGTGCCACTTTATAATGCCTTGATAAGGCCACACTTGGAATATTGCATCCAGTTTTGGTCGCCACGATGTAAAAAAGATGTTGAGATTCTAGAAAGAGTGCAGAGAAGAGCAACAAAGATGATTAGGGGACTGGAGGCTAAAACTTATGAAGAACGGTTGCAGGAACTCGGTATGTCTAGTTTAATAAAAAGAAGGACTAGGGGAGACATGATAGCAGTGTTCCAATATCTCAGGGATTGCCACAAAGAGGAGGGAGTCGGGCTGTTCTCCAAAGCACCTGAGGGTAGAACAAGAAGCAATGGGTGGAAACTGATCAAGGAAAGAAGCAACTTAGAACTAAGGAGAAATTTCCTGACAGTTAGAACAATTAATAAGTGGAACGACTTGTCTGCAGAAGTTGTGAATGCTCCAACAATGGAAATTTTTAAGAAAATGTTGGATAACCATCTGACTGAGATGGTGTAGGGTTTCCTGTCTGGGCAGGGGGTTGGACTAGAAGGCCTCCACGGTCCCTTCCAACTCTGTTGTTATATTATATTATATTATACTGCAACCGTACGTTTTATACATATGTATATACATATGTCATATACATAATGACATTATTACTACATAACACATGCTGGCTGGGGAATTCTGAGAATTCAAGTTCCCAAGATTGCAAAACACTGCCTTAGTGCCTGTTCAAATCCTTAGAAATACTTAATACCTTGCACTTTTAGAAGTTTTTTATTTACATATGTAAATAACTTCAGGTATGTATTCATATTCCACCATTACTTTTTTTTATAAATAACTCAAGGTTATGGCAAACATAACCTAATTTTTCTTTTCTCTGATTTTCCCCACAACCACCACCACCTTGTAAGGTGTGTTGGGTTGAGAAAGATGGTGACTGGGCCAAAGTTTGTGGCCTTCATTTCTTAGAAACTTCTCATTATTGCACAGGTTGTACATTTCTAAAAGGGAATGTGATGACCTTGCAGATAAGCCAATTATTTGTCAGTGCACTTGTCTTTTTAGACACTTAGGACACAAAAATGATACGAAGGAGGAAAATTGATGTAAATCAATCTTAAGGCTTTCAAGCCTTTTCTGTCTGGTTGGCATTGTACTTCAACCTTCAAAGTCGGTAACATTTTTTAGGACGAAATTGTTTCCACTTATTGGTTTTATATCTTGAGACTTGAGTCCCATGCCGAGAATAAAAAATAAGGCAAAAAGAATACAATTGACTTTTACCCAAACTTCTAATCTTTTGAAAATCTGAGGCAATGTAGTTCCCATACTGAGCATTTCTAAAGTGTTTGGTACAGCATTGTTTAGCTAATAGGTGCCAATTCAGTTATAGTATCAATGCATCTGTGCCTGCTCTCTTTCTTGACAAAAAGCTTTAAGACCTAAGTGTGAATCATTTGCACCACCTCTTGCCAGTTCTAAGGAGCATTTGAAGGGATCAAAAAGGGGAGAAACTCAAAGCACACATTTTTTTTATATGCAGCGGAATTGTGTGAATAATCCATTTGGTACCCGTAGTTGGTTCTTTTTCATGTATTACTTTTCTTAACCAAATATTCTCTTTGAAATAGATGGCATGGTGGATTTATTTTTTAAACTTCCATTCAATCGTTTTCAATTGGAGACCACCTGGACAGGACCCTGAAGTTTTTTTGGCAAGGTTTTTGAGAAGTAGTTTGCCATTGCCTCCTTCCTAGGGCTGAGAGAAAGTGACTGGCCTAAGTCCCAAAAGTGCTTTTTCAGGAGGCAACTGGATTTCCTTGTTTTTCCTTTTGAAGATGTTTCGCTTGTCATCCAAGAAGCTTCTTCAGCTCTGACAGGATAGTGGGGAATGGAAGGATTTATATTCCTTGCAGACAGCTGGTAATTTAAAATTTCAATTAAACCAAAAAAATTAAATTAATTACATTTAATTTAAAAATTGCCTCCTGAAAAAGCACCTTTGGGACAACCATGACCTGGATGACTGAGAATCTCTACAGACTTTTGACTGGCCTAAGGTCACCCAGTGGGTTTTGTGCTTAGGCTAGAACTCCTGGTCTCCCGATTTTCAGCCTGATGCCTTAATCATGACACCAACTAGCTCTCGCATATATTTCAGTAGCGCTGTCTGTGCAAGCAGAGGATTTTAAACTACTCATATGTCTAGACAGTGGTTTAAGATCCCAAAACTGCTTTGAAGTCTTGGTGGCTTCAAATTAAAAGCAACCAACAGAAGCATCAGAATTACATGCTTCCCGCAATCAATCCAGGTTTACCTAGCAAATAATTTGAAACAGGAATGATAAACGGTAAAGGTAAAAGTTCCCCTCACAATATGTGCTAGTCGTTCCTGACTCTACGGGGGGGGGGGGGGGGCGGTGCTCATCGCCGTTTCAAAGCCGAAGAGCCAGCGCTGTCCGAAGATGTCTCCGTGGTCATGTGGCCGGCATGACTAAATGCCAAAGACATACAGAACGCTGTTACTTTCCCACCAAAGGTGGTCTCTATTTTTCTCCTTGCATTTTTTACGTGCTTTCGAACTGCTAGGTTGGCAGAAGCTGGGACAAGTCACGGGAGCTCACCCCGTTACGCGGCGCTAGGGATTCGAACCGCTGAACTGCCGACCTTTTGATGGACAAGCTCAGCATCTTAGCCACTGAGCCACCGCGTCCCCTAGGATTGATAAGGGTGAAGAATAAAGAACTTTGCTTCTGAATGGTATCCAGGTAGTCTTCGACTTACGACCGCAATTGAGCTCAAAATGTTTGTTGCTAAGTGAGACAGTTGTTAAATGAGTTTTGCCCCATTTTCCTGCCTTTCTTGTCACAGCTATAGAATAGAATAGAATAGAATAGAATTTTATTGGCCAAGTGTGATTGGACACACAAGGAATTTGTCTTGGTGCATATGCTCTCAGTGTACATAAAAGAAAAGATACGTTCATCAAGGTACAACATTTACAACACAATTGATGATCAATATATCAATATAAATCATAAGGATTGCCAGCAACAAGTTATAGTCATACAGTCATAAGTGGAAAGAGATTGGTGATGGGAACTATGAAACGATTAATAGTAGTGCAGATTCAGTAAATAGTCTGACAGTGTTGAGGGAATTATTTGTTTAGCAGAGTGATGGCCTTCGGGAAAAAACTGTTCTTGTGTCTAGTTGTTCTGGTGTGCAGTGCTCTATAGCGTCGTTTTGAGGGTAGGAGTTGAAACAGTTTATGTCCAGGATGCGAGGGATCTGCAAATATTTTCACGGCTCTCTTCTTGATTCGTGCAGTATACAGGTCCTCAATGGAAGGCAAGTTGGTAGCAATTATTTTTTCTGCAGTTCTAATTATCCTCTGAAGTCTGTGTTTTTCTTGTTGGGTTGCAGAACCGAACCAGACAGTTATAGAGGTGCAAATGACAGACTCAATAATTCCTCTGTAGAACTGGATCAGCAGCTCCTTGGGCAGTTTGAGCTTACTGAGTTGGCGCAGAAAGAACATTCTTTGTTGTCCTTTTTTAATGATGTTTTTGATGTTAGCTGTTCATTTGAGATCTTGCGATATGATAGAACCCAGAAATTTGAAGGTTTCTACTGTTGATACTGTGTTGTCAAGTATTGTGAGAGGTGGAAGTATGGAAGGGTTTTTCCTAAAATCTACCACCATTTCTACGGTTTTGAGTGTGTTCAGTTCCAGATTGTTTTGGTTGCACCACAAGGCTAGTCGTTCGACCTCTCGTCTATATGCGGATTCGTCATTGTCTCGAATGAGACCAATCACTGTTGTGTCATCTGCGAACTTCAGTAGCTTAACAAATGGATCATTGGAGATGCAGTCATTGGTATACAGAGAGAAGAGAAGTGGGGAGAGCACACAGCCTTGGGGGGCCCCTGTGCTAATTGTACAGGTATTTGATGTGATCTTGCTTAGCTTCACCTGCTGCTTCCTGTTTGTTAGGAAGCTTGTGATCCACTTACAAGTCTGTTCCGGTACCTGTAGCTGGTTTAGCTTAGTTAGAAGAATGTCTGGAATGATGGTATTGAATGCTGAACTAAAGTCTACTAAGGTGGTAAGTTAGTAACACAGCTGTTAAGTGAACCTGGCTTCCCCATTGACTTTGCTTGGGAGAAGGTCGCAAAAGGGGATCACGTGACCCCCCGGGACACTGCAGCTGTCATAAATGTGAGTCAGTAGCCAAACGTCTGACTTTTGATTACTTATAATAATAATAATAATATTTTAATTTGTATACCGCCCTTCTCCCGAAGGACTCAGGGCGGTGAACAGGCAGATAAAATACAAATACACACAATAATTAAAAACATCCCTTAAAAAACTAATTTCAATGCCCAAATGTTAAAATAACATACTTGACCATGGGAATGCTGCCACGGTTGTAAATGGATGAAATGGTCATAAGTCACTTTTTTCAGTGCTTTGTAACTTTGAATGGTCACTAAACGAACTGTTGTAAGTCGAGGTCTACCTATATTGGAAAACCTATTTGCTATGTGAGCAGATGTCTGTGGACATTCTTAGTTATCCAGGTCATGGTTGTCCCAAAGGTGCTTTTTTTCAAGAGGCAATTGGACTTCCTTGGGTTTTTTCCTATGTCAGAATTGAACAGCTCTCTGTTAACAGAGATGGAAGGATACGACATCATCTATCTCCAGGCTACAACACAGTCCTATCAGCAGTTCCAAGAAGACTCCACACCCGTTTGCACTACTCAGGTGAGCCTGAGGACACGGATAAACCTCCAAGACCCTCACTGGACACACTTACACCTGAATACAGAATAACAGAGTTGGAAGGGACCTTATAGGTCATCTAGTCCAACCCTCCACCCAAGCAGGAGACCTTACACCATTTCTGACAGATGACAGTGCAATCTCTTCTTGAAAGCCTCCAGTGATGAAGCTCCCACAACTTCTGAAGGCAACTTCTGTTCCATTGGTTGATTGTTCTCATTGTCAGAAAACTTTTCCTTATTTCCAGGTTGAATCTCTCCTTGATCAGTTTCCATCCATTATTTTTTGTCTGGCCTTCAGGTTTCTTTGGAAAATAGTTCACCCCCTCCTCTCTGTGGCAGCCCCTCAAATACTGCTATCCTGTCTCCCCTGGTCCTTCTCTTCACTAGACTAGCCATGCCCAGTTCCTGCAACCGTTCATCGTATGTTTTAGCCTCCAGTCCCCTAATCATCTTGGTTGCTCCTCTTTGCACTTTTTCTAGAGTCTCAACATCTTTTTTATAGAGTGGTGACCAAAATTGGATGCAGTATTCTAGGTGTGGTCTTACTAAGGCTTTATAGAGTGGTAACTCCGCTAAAGATGTTACTTAAGGCCTGATAACGAAGATTTGGAAATCAACCCAGAAGCTTGGAGAATGAACCTTCACCCTCATCCTACACCTGAACTACTGATATTTACTACTATTGTAAATCTCCAAGTGATCTCAACAGCTCTCTAAAAGATGCAAATGACCAGCTGTTTGTAAGGAATATAAATCTTTCCATTCCCCACCATCCTGTCAGAGCTGAAGAAGCTTCTTGGATGAGAAGCTAAACGTCTTCAAAGAAACAAAAATAGGAAAGTTCAGTTGTCTTTTGAAAAAAGCATTTTTGGGACATATGCGAGCAGATATTGCTATGGCTAACTTTAGATTTCTATCCCAATAGAACAATGATTCTTAAATTGTGGGTAATTAGCACCAAGTAGCGCATTTGGCAATCTCCTAGAACTTGGATGAACAATTCTTCTACATTAGTAGACTGCAATTGAATATCATTTTTAAATTTGTCAGGACCCCCGAGGTGGCTGTGGTGGCGCAGTGCTTAGAATGCCGTATTGCAGGCTACTTCTCCTGATTGCCGATTGCCAGCAGTTTGGCAGTTCGAATCTCACTGGCTCAAGGTTGACTCAGCTTTCCATCCCTTCCGAGGTCGGTAAAATGAGGACCCAGATTGTTGGGAGCAGTATGCTGATTCTGTAAATAGAATAGAATTTTTTATTGGGCAAGTGTGATTGGACACACAAGGAATTTGTCTTGGTGCATACGCCCTCAGTGTACATAAGAAAAGATACATTCATCAAGAATCATAGGGTACAACACTTAATGATAGTCATAGGGTACAAATAAGCAATCAGGAACCAGTCAATATCAATATAAATCGTAAAGATACAAGCAACAAAGTTACAGTCATACAGTCATAAGTGGGAGGAGATGGGTGATAGGAACGATGAGAAGATTAATAGTAGTGCAGATTTAGTAAGGAGTTTGACAGTGTTGAGGAAATTATTTGTTTAGCAGAGTGAGTGCTGTGCAGTGCTCTATAGGGTCGTTTTGAGGGTAGGAGTTGAAACAGTTTATGTCCAGGATGTGACAGGTCTGTAAATATTTTCACAGCCCTCTTTTTGACTCGTGCATTGTACAGGTCCTCAATGGATCAGCGTAGAGGGGGCTGTGAAGCTGTATATAAGTGTCATTGCTGCAGTAAATGGGTTAAGCCACATTCAGTGGAGATCAATACAAGCTTTAAACTAGCTAAAAGTGAAATTAACTCTTTCCTGTTAGGTTTGTCATCTGGCAACTAGGGAGATACTTCACAGAAAAGCCACTAACTATTCTGAAAATACAAGAAGTCCTCGACTTAAAACCATTCATTTAACAACTGTTTGAAGTGATAACGTCCCTGAGAAAAGTGAATTACAAGTGGTCCTCACACGACCATCACAGCTGAGTTTCCCCTCCGGTCACATGATCAAAATTCAGGCACATGTCTCCTGGCATGTATTTACCATGGTTTGGGGTCATATGATTGCCATTTTTTTAAATTTTGTCACAACATTATATACAAGCACATACATTGAAAGGAAACAATAGGACAGGAACGGTAGGCACTTTTGTGCACTTATGCACGCCCCTTATAGTCCTCTTAGGAATGGGGTGAGGTTTTTGGTTAAAGCTTTTGGGAGTTTGAGAAGAGACCACAGAGTCAGGTAGTGTTCCAAGCATTAACAACTCTGTTACAAAAGTCATATTTTCTGCAATCAAGATTGAAGCGGTTAACATTAAGTTTGAATCTATTGTTTGCTCTTGTATTATTGTGATTGAAACTGAAGTAGTCTTTAACAGGAAGGACATTGCAATAGATGATTCTGTGTGTTAAACACAGGTCTTGCAACCTTCCCAGCCAGCTTTCATCAGACAAATGGATGGTGAAGGCAGATTCACTTAACGGCCATGTGATTCACTTAAGAACTACAGGGATTTGCTTAGCAATGATGGCAAAAAAATGTAAAATTGGGCATGAGTCACTTAACCACCTTACTTAGCAATGGGAATTCTGGGTCCCACTTATAGTTGTAAGTTGCGTACTACTTCTACTGCATATTCTTCCTTCTTTAAAAAATGTGACAATAAATTATTTTCTGTTTTCATTCCTGACTAAATACAGGTAGTCCTCAACTTACGACAGTTCATTTAGTGACTGTTCAAAGTTATGGTACTGAAAAAAGTGACTTACGATCATTTTTCACATTTACGACTATTGCAGCATCCCTGAGGTCAGGTGATTTACATTCGGATGCTTCACGACTGACTCACGTTTATGACGGTTGTAGTGTCCTGGAGTTATATGATCCCCTTTTGCAATCTTCTAACAAGCAAAGTTAATGGGGAAACCAGGTTCACTTAACAACTGTGTTACTAATTTAAGAATTGCAATGATTCACTTAACAAATGTGGTGAGAAAAATTGTAAAAAGGGGCAAATTCACTTATCAAATGTCTCACTTTGCGACATAAACATTGGGCTCAATTGTCATAAATTGAGGATTACCTGTATTCAGGAAATACTGATAAAGAATGTTTTAACTAAAAATAGCGTTACTATAGTCCAAGCTGTGTGCGTTTTTCTGGATTAGCTGTCAGTGTCTTGATCTGAAATCAATTAGGAACCTTGTTGTTGTACAATATTGTGGCGTTAGTTAAACATCTTGTAAATTCTCCTCACACACTGCTTAGAAATAGGATTTTTATTTAAGATTCTCCTTTTAATCCCATTGCCAAAATTCTCTTCCTGCTATAGTTTTCTGCTTCACTGTCTTTGGCATCTGGTAAGAGCAGTTTAGCAACCCACCCACAGAGTTCGTTCAAGTGTACAATTTCAAATTGCCCTTGTAATGTATGATACAGTATGTAGATCCTAACTTGGATTTAATCAGCCATAGATATTTTTTATGAAGTGTAATTTATTATTGGAATAGATAATATTTTTTCTTTTGTTCTATTAATTTCAGGCCTATTAAAGGTTCAATTCATGTCATTTTTCAGCATTCTTAAAGATAAGAGAGAGAGAGATAAGATAACCTTTATTATCACTTTTTCTGTGTACACACTAGGCACACATTAAAAAGTGAAGTCCTGATGCCTGCTCTTATATATAAATCCACACAAATACACACACACATTAATCACAGACATTTTGAATACATAGTGGAAAGAAGTCCTGAGGTTGATACTATATGGTACCAAGCTATTACAGAATCTAGTTCTGCTTGGGATACCACAAAGACCCCCTCCCAGAACGTAACAAAGAAAACTGGTCATGGAGAAGGTTGTGGTGTCCCTGACAATACAAAGGACTCTGCTCAAGTAGCGTTCATATATCATGTCCTTGATAGAAGGGGGTGAACTTCTAATCATCTTTTCTGCTGTCCTCACCACTCTCTGTATAGCCTTCCTGTCTGAAATAGTAATTCTTCCAAACCAAACATTAATACAATATGACAGGATGCATTCAATTGTCCCTCTACAGAAAGTGGATAAGGACAGGAGAAGGAAGATGTGCTCTTCTCATATGATGCAGAAAATGCCGGCGCTGCTGTGCCCGCTTCAATACAGGTGAAACTCAAAAAATATTCATGTAATATTCTAATTTTCTGAGATTGTGAATTTGGGGTTTTCATGAGCTGTCAGCCATAATCATCAAAATTATGACAAATCAAGACATGAACTATCTCGCTTTGCATGTAATGAGTCTATCTCATATATTAGTTTCACCTTTTAAGTTGCATTACTGAAATAAATGAACTTTTGCATGATATTCTAATTTTTGGAGTTTCACCTGTATATGTATCACAGACTACTTTGAATATATAGCGGAAAAAAGTCTTGAGAGTTAACAAGGTTGATACTATATGGTACAAAGCTGTTATAGAATCTAGTTGTTCTATTTGGGATACCACAAAGACCCCTCCCAGAATGTAACAAAGAAAACTGGTCATGGAGAGGATGTGTAGCATCCCTGACAATACAACGGACCTTGCTCAAGCAGCATTTATATGCCATGTCCTGAATAGAAGGGAGTGAATTTCTAATCATCTTTTCTGCCATCCTCACCACTCTGCACATCCTTCCTGCCCGAAAGAGTAATACTTCCAAACCACACAGCAATACAATACAACAGGATGCTTTCCATCGTCCCTCTGCAGAAAGTGGTAAGGACAGGAGAAGAAGATGTGCTCTTCTCATATGACGCAGAAAATGCCGGCACTGCTGTGCCCGCCTCACTAGTGTCTCACTGTTGAGTGACCAAACTGACATTAAACCACTTTACGACATAAAATCTGTATGACTTTAGGAATACTGGAGCTATTCAAAACAATTCTTACAATGGTATTTCTACATAGGGCCTCCCCAAATAGAAGATTACGTGTAGAAATAAAAACAAATGAGCTAATAGCAAGAAATAATTACTAGCCAAGAAATAAAATAAAAGCAGTCCTTGACTTACAGTCACAATTGGGACAGGAACTACCGTTGCTAAGCAATGTGGTCATTAAGTGAGTTGTGCCCAATTTTACAGACTTTTTTGCCAGAATGTGGCAAAAGTGAATCATACCTCAAGTAAATCCAGCTTCCCCCACTGACTTTGGGAAGGTCGCAAATGCAATCACATAATGCCTGGAATGTTGCAATTGTCACAAATAAATGCTGATTATCACATGCCCAAATTTTTATCACCTCCTTCCTGGGTCACTTTTGTGGTCATAAGTACAATGACAGGTCATAAATCATCTTTTTCAGCAACGTCATAACTTTGAACAGTTATTAAATGGCCTTAAGTCGAGGACTATCTGTGTTATCTTTTCACAAAGAGATACGGTGTCCATGTTTCTGGTTAGGCCAGGGGTCGGAAACCTTAAACACTCAAAAGAGCCACAAAGGTCCTAACCGGAAGCTCCCCATTCAATTCTGGAGCCGACCGGAAGTCCGGTTCCCACATCATAGTCTCCTCCTAGCACCGCATCCTTTTTCCTCTGTTGACCAGAAGTCCTGTTCCCCCACCATAGAGTTTCCTCCTAGCGTGGCATTCTTTTTCCTCTACCTGTCCTAACCAAAAGCCCTATCAATTGTGGAGCCGACCAGCAATAGGGAGCCGCAGCAGAGGGATGGAAGAGTCACATGGGGCTCCAGAGCCGCAGGTTGCTGACCCCTGGTTTAGGCTACCTAGGAGAAGACCCGGAAGAGGTTTAACTACCGCAAATGTACGTTCCTCATAAAGATTTGGGGTTCCCTTTTATTTCGCTACAGTCGGTTGCAAAGTTTTAATTGCTTTGTTTCATTAAAAGAAGAAAGATACCACTGAGAGGCGGCCAAAAATAATGCAGTCTAATTCCCTTCAGCTTGTCCTCTCTATTCTTTTCCTTTTTTTTTTCTTTGGCAAGCCTCCATGTATTCCACAAAGCTTAGCACCTTGACAGCGCTGTGATTATAGCAGTCATTTAAAAGAATTGACGGCTTCAAATCAGAAACTATGAACAAGCTGTGCCAAGAAGTCACCTTTCTGAACCCACCCAATCGCCTGTTCTTTCGGATCGTACAGGTTTCCTTGTGAAATACTGATTGACTGCCCAGATTTATTTCGATTTTAGGTTTCTGCAGCTTCAGTTGGGGCGGTTCTAAGCAGCCTGCAGTAAAAAAAAAACCACAGCAACAATAACAGAAAAAAAATAGCAACAATTATCAGCAGCATCTAAATTGACATGTAAATAAATAAGCGCATCTTAATAACTTCAATTCCACAGGACCTCATCAGGTCACTATTAATATAGTATATAAATAGTGCAACCAGTCACCTCAGGTGCAAAAACTTCTCACGCCCCAATTTCAAAAACTGAAGAAGGCCAAGTTTTTTTTAAAAAATTTCCTAAATATTAGGAATGGACTTCTATCAGTTCAACCAGATGGGAATCTTTATAGAAAAAGCTTGCCTTCAAGTCCCCTCTCAACTTTTCTCATGTGGGAAAGGATCCTCCAGCAGATGTTCTGGTTTTCCTTAAAATTTTTACTGTAAGTCTGGTTTTTATCAACAAAAGATGATAGACAGAAAAGCATATAGGTTTTTTTTTTTTAAAAATATTTTGTTGAGAGTTAAAGCTTAAAACATTTTGGATTTTCCCAGTTGTGAATATACATCCTTCAAAATGGTGTCTGTTAAATAAAAGTTCATTCTTTTGAAAAATACAAAGGCAGCTATAAAAACTCTTCATGCTGCAAGCATTTCTCATAATGTTCCACTAGAATTATTCTCTTCATCTTTTTCATTGCGGAAAGAACATTTCCCTGACAATATTTATTAAATCTTGGTTCCCTTCTTCAAAGCATGGTTTGCAGATTGTGATCCAAGCTAGAGAACATGGCCTGTTTTTTCCCCCTTCCTATCTGGCATTAATTGTGTTTTGTCACTGCAAGTAGATCATGGTCAAAAGTACTACTTGTCCTCCATCATCTCTGAGTCTTCACGCCGTCCGGTTTTGGATCGACGTTTGAGGCTCAGGACTCCGGACACCACCCAGTATTTTAAAGGAGATTCGGGTTAATGTCAGGGTTCCAAGTAACACCCCCAACGAAAGAAAACTCCGAGGCTTGAGTTTCCTCAAAGTTCCATTTTATTAGAGATGTCATATTGGCACATCTGGGAAAACCCGAATCTGAAAGGTTCCAGGTTTTCCCCACCCAAAAGAAAGTTCAAGTCCCTGCCCAACACCCTCATGTCCATCGCATGGTCCAATCCAAACACAGTCCCAACTGGAGATGCCTCCCAGTTCCAGCCATCCAGGTGCAGGGCAAGATGACCTTGAGTTTCTGAGAAAGGAATGTTGTTATGACTACATATCACCCTGGCTCCGTACAATCCTCCCTCCCTGTTTCCCTCAGTAATAAATGTGGCAGGCCTGAAGGCCCAACGAAAAAGATGTCTTCCAGGCCTGACACTACTTCAAGCTGTGATAGTGGCAGGGGGTGAAATGCTACCGGTTCTCACCGGTTCATGTGAACTGGTAGTAAAAAAAAGCTACCAATTCATCCGAACCGGTATTTCCAACAATCAGCTGTGCTGCGTGATTTATATTTATATCCTGCTTTCTAGCGAATCTAAATTGCGCGCAGCACAGCTGTCCCCCCCCCCCCCGCTGTTCTACTTACCTTCTTAAGCCTCCTTTTTCCACGTGAAGTGAGCGTTTGGTACGTACTGCATATGCGTGTGCAAGCAGCATGTACTTGGCACACAATGCGCATGCAGCATGCATTTGGCGTGCACTGCGCATGGGCGGGGAGCGAACCGGTGGCAAACAGCAAAGGATTTCACCATTGCATAGTGGGTAACTTTACTGATATTAATGCTGCAATATTAATGGGAAAGAATTCATATTTGATCTCCCAGCTGCTTCTAGATTGTCAAACCGGGGAATCCCTGTAACATTTTCTGCAAAACTGTAGGAGGAGAGGCAGAGGCTGGGGGTGGAGTCAAGCGAGGAATCGGCCTGGAATCCTTATGTTCTCACAAATGGTCTAAGAGCCCAACCTTTCTCGAAGGGCCACATCAAGGGTGGGACTCACAACCTACCTCTTTCTACTTGCAGCTTGACAAAGAAATTAAGGGAAGGGGGAGATGTGTGATTGGCGAGGGAGAGAAGGCCAGGAGCTGTTTGCTGCCTGAAAAAATCTTGGTAAATCAAGGTCATAAGCTGAAGACCTTTGAAAGATGAAGACTGTTTTCCCAAAACAAAATGCCTAACATGGATTGGTGGACAAGTGGACACTGGGTGGCCCAGGGCCCAAGGTTTGATTATACCGCGTTTTGTGTCCAAACCTTAGAACTGGCTTCGCTTCTTCTGTGCCTGAATGGATCTGTCAGTAAAAATTTTACTCCTGGTAATAAAAATGTCCTAGAGTTTCTTTTGTCGTACAAGCCAATGGGACAATTGACAGCCATTGACTCTTCTCTACGGTCAATTTAGTGCTGACCATTAGTTGACTTAAATCCTTGTGTATAGGCAGGAGCAATAAATCACCTTAACTTAATGTGTGGTCCCGATTTCTTTGCACCTGAGATAAACTCCTTGTCAAGGTTCCAGAAAAACTCCTCCGTTGTCTGAATTTTGTTTGCATTGATTGCTTTTCTCCTGCAGGACCATGGCAAGTCCAAGAACAAGGAAAGTCCTTAAAGAAGTCAGAGTGCAGGATGAAAACAATGTAAGTAGCTGGATTACCTTCTCAGTCCCATACGATTACGTGGCCCTGAATCAGCTCCAGCTCATGTTAGATAGTTAATGCATGTGGTTACTATATTACCAATTGGTCCAAATCACTGGACCAATTTGCTGCAAAGGATCAGTCTTTCTAGCTAAATGGTATGACTCGCATTGTTTGCAAGACTATTCCTGAAAATGCCAAATGTTTCTTGTTTATAGACATAGGTAGTCCTCGACTTACGACTTACTGAGAGTCCACTTGGAGGTTTATCTGTGGGCCCTCAGGGTCACCTGAATAGTGCAAATGGGTGTGGAGCCTTCTTGGAACTGCTAGAACAGGGGTCGCCAACCATGACAACTTTTAAGACTTGTGGACTTCAACTCCCAGAGTTCCTCAGCCAGCTTGGCTGGCTGAGGAACTCTGGGAGTTGAAGTCCACAAGTCTTAAAGTTGCCAAGGTTGGAGACCCCTGTGCTAGAAGAACTTCCACACACATTTGCACTATTCAGGTGACTCTGAGGGCACACAGATAAACCTCCAGCTGGCCTCAACAACTCTCAGAAAGAGTGCTAAGGACCAGATGACTGCAAGGAATATAAATCCTTCCATTCTCCACCATTCAGTCAGAACTGAAGGAGCTTCTTGGATGAGAAGTGAAACGTCTTCAAGGAGAAACAAAGCCCAGTTGCCTTTTTGAAAAGGTGACCTGGATGGCTGAGAATCTCCATAGGCCTATCTCGACACCATTATGCAGGTTTTGCTTCTTACAACGGGTGTTCTGTTTCCCTTCCCCCAATACTCCCAGCAAAGAGTCAGTCAGAGGCCTCTTTTCTGATTTATTTACATATATATAAATGTCCTGGCTACGTCTACCCACGGGCCTGCCAAGTTTCTGGAGATAACAAGGAAATTACAGATAAGGCCAGAATTACTCACGAATATATTCTTCCCTCCGTTGATACAGATTGCCCGCGCAAATTCATTACTTTGTCCAAGACAAAAAACCAGGAAGTCCCGCCTCCTATTTATAGTCTCAGCAGATGTCACTGCATGACAATTATGACTTGGCTTTGTCCCAATTCTTCCGCTGCTGCGCACGCCGATCACGTCTTCGTAATCTTGCATCACTCCAAAACTGTTCTTGGGGCGTTGCCAAATCAGAAGGAGGCTCCATGGAATCAGGCTTTGCCGGCCCCTCCTCCTCCCTTTGAGTGGGTGCCAGGGAGGGAAAGGGCTCACGAGAAGCAGGGCTGGCCAGGTCTTCTCCCTCACTTTCTGAATCATCCGAGTCCAGGAGTCCGGGTCCAGGAACTTGGGTCACAACAACGGGTGGCGTTTGTGTGGCAGCATCACAAAACGTGTTTGCTCCCTTCATGGCCGCCCGTACTGTGAGGCAGGAAAAATCCTCCTGAAGCAAGTTTCAATCTTCAGAAAAGTATCTCTGAGTGAAGTGTTTTTTTAATACATCCCGTCAAAACATTTGGTTCTACAGGTGGCACCTACCCCCTTTGAGAGTAGCGAAAATGTATCCCAAAATGAGCCCCATATGCTGGAAATATAAAAATAAAGAGGGAACATATTACCATATGTGGTAGTCCTGCCCCGAATCCCATAAATATTGGTTAAAAATTAAAGAGTGGCTACAGGAAATCACGAATGAACAATTGGATCTAGAACCGGAACTCTTTTTATTGGGGATTTTCAAAAAAAATAAATGTGAACGGTATAAAATATTTTATTTTTATTTTTATTATTTATTTATTTTATTTTATTTATTTATTTATTTTATTATTCAAATTTTTATACCGCCCTATCTCCCAAAGGACTCAGGGCGGTTTACAGCCTTATAAAAACATAGAAAACTTAAGAATAAATACAAGTTAAAACAGCATTTTAAAAAACTTATTACATTAGGCCAAATTTAAAAATATCGTTAAAATAATCCAAAACCCCATTTAAAACTAATTTTTAAAAACTAAACCCTAGGCCAGCCCCGCACAAATAAATAGATGTGTCTTAAGCACGTGGCGGAAGGTTCGAAGGTCAGGAAGTTGGCGCAGTCCTGGGGGGAGCTCGTTCCAGAGGGTGGGAGCCCCCACAGAGAAAGCCCTTCCCCTGGGTGTCGCCAGTCGGTGACATTTATTTATTATTTTGATTTATATACCGCCCTTCTCCCGAAGGACTCTCTCGAAGGACTTTAATACAACACATATTAACTGCTGCTAGGATGGCCTTCGCTCAATGTTGGAAACAGCCATGTATACCCACAGAGAAACTTGTTATACAAAAGATCAATAACTGCGCAGAAATGGACAAACTAATGCTGAGTTTAAAAGATAAAGAGACTTCGGTATTTTATAATATACCACTATATATAGTGGTATAAATGGATAGAAAGGAGATAGATAAGGATATTTAGTTACTAAGTATAAACAATAGATAAAACAAGAACACAGATATATACAATTTAATGTTTGTAATCATTGCACGGATTATTGTTATAAGAAAAACACCACAAATATCTGTTAAGTAACAAAAAAAAAACATTTGATCCTTTAGCAAGATTTGTTTTGGAATGTGCGGTCTTGAACGGGTATAAGTTTAGCTTACTTTTTCCATTTTTAAATCTGAATCACTTATTCACTGTATTTCACTGAATAACCTCCTGGCACTACTCCAAAGAAAACAATTTTGATTGGTGAGCATACCTGTGGCTAATCTAGAGGCTATTTAAAATTACCGAAGAATAGCAAGAGTGGAAATAATATTTTTGTGGGTGGCTTGAGTTAATTTTGTTGTTGTTAGCGGGAATTCATGTCCGACCCATCACAACCCCATGGACGACGTTCCTCCAGGCCTTCCTGTCCTCTACCATCCTCTGGAGTCCATTTAAGCCTGAGTTAATAGTATACTACATTTGAGACATACCATCTAGAAGTTGGATTTTGATAACATGCATTTTTGTCTGCTGTCATTGAATTTCCTGACGAATGTTTACCGCTTCTGAGAATGTTAATGGAAAGCTAATACTTCCTTGCAGTAGAATTAATCTTTCTGCTAATCAGTTGAAGAATTTCTGTATGTTTCTCCTCCTCTCGTCTACTATTAATTGTGGTTTTCCTTCTAATTTTTTCCAAAATGTCAAATTGATTCCCGCAGATGCTTCCTTAAAACCCTTGCCAGAATTGTTATTAATATGCAGACAAAACAGGCATGGCATTGATTCCCCAGAAACTCAACTCGCGGTTGAAAAGCATTGGAAGATTCCGGGATTTGATACAACTAAATAACTCCCGGGTTTTAAATCGTTGGTTGTCGTCATCTGTCCTTTCAGTGCAGTGGCCTTGTGTCTGTTTTTTTCTCTGGCTTGAGCATCCATCTCGTGTTTCCATAATTTTATTTTTCCTGAGCTGATTTCCAGAGCAGGAGGGTGATCTAGCTGCCAAATCTGTCACTCCGGAGTGGATCTGGCTGGCAGAGGGGATAGCAATAGCAATAGCACTTAGACTTATATACCGCTTCACAGTGCTTTACAGCCCTCTCTAAGCGGTTTACAGAGTCAGCCTCTTGCCCTCAACAATCTCGGTCCTCATTATACCCACCTAGGAAGGATGGAAGACCGAGTCAACCTTGAGCCTGGTGAGATTCAAACTGCCGAATTGCTGGCAGCTGGAAGTCAGCAGAAGTAGCCTGCCAGACTGCACTCTAACCACTGTGCCACCTCGGCTCACTTCTTTCCTCCCTCACTGTTCCATGAGCATCTCTCCTGAAGCTGTGGGCTTGGGGGGGGGGGGCGGAGAAGAGAATGGTCATATCATACAGGAAGTCCTCGATTTACAATTATGATTGAGCCCAACTTTTCCATTGCTAAGCAAGGCCGTTTGTTTAAATGAGCTTTGCCCCATTTTGTGACCCATTTTTTGCCACAGGGGGTTAAGCGAATCATGGCAGTCATTAAGTGAATCAGGCAGTCATTAAGCGAACAGCTTCCCCCGTTGACTGTGCTTGTTGGAAGCCACCTGGGAAGGTTACAAATGGTGATCGTAGGACCCCTGGGACAGTGCAGTTGTCATAAATGCCAGTTTGCTAAAGGCCCTGAATTTTGATCTTGTGATCATGCGGATGCTGCAGTGGTCACAAGTGTGAAAAACGGTCATAAGTCACTTTTTTTTAGTGCGGTTGTAACTTTGAGCTAAACAAATGATTGCAAGCTGAAGACTATCCATATTTGACATTTCTTTTTCCATGCGTGGCTGTATTTTTGGGTAAGATTTTTATACAGGTAGTCCTCAATTTACAACCGCAATTGAGCCCAGCATTTATGTCGTTAAGTGTGACATTTGTAAAGTGACTTTTGCCCCATTTTACAGCCTTTCTTGTTCACATTTGTTAAGTGAATCACTGCAGTTTGTTAAATTAGTACCACGGCTGTTAAGTGAACCTGGCTTCCCCATGGACTTTGCTTGTCAGAGGGTCGCAAAAGGGGATCACGTGACCCCAGGACACTGCAGCTGTCATAAATGTGAGTCAGTTCTCAAGCACCCGAATGTAAATCACGTCACCCTGGGGATGCTACAACGGTCATAAGTGTGCAAAATGGCCAGAGCTCATTTTTTTCAGTGCCGTTCTAACTTTGAACAGTCACTAAGTGAACTGCTGTAAGTCAAGGACTAGCTGCAATTGTGTTGTTTTTTTTCCTTCAGTATGGGCATACACACCTTTTTCAGTCTCCTGGCCACAGAGCCTTGTGCCCTGCGATATAGAACAGTTAGCACTTTAATTGCCTAGTCTCCTCAAGCTTTAAACAGTTTTATGTAATTATTTTGTCTGCCCTTGGCAGTTTGCTGTTTGACAGCTGCTGTGCTGTTTTTCCCCTTTTTCCTTTCCAGTCCGGTCTCTCTCTCTATAGATGATTTCATAATTCTTCAATCCTGCGTGTTAAAAGTTTCATATAACCTTTTTTTTTACACTTTCCTGGAACATATTACGCCTCTCTTAAACCTCTTTCGTGATTACCCCAGCTGTACAGTTTCTTCTGATCTCTCAGTCTTCTTTCAAAACTTTACTTTTGCCCTTCTTTGTTGTCTTCTTCGCTTTCTCAACATTCTTATTAAAATAATAACCTTTCCATGCTGTTTTCCTCCTAGTGTTAAGCTAAGTTCTCTCTTATTGTCCATAAGTTTTTGTCTTCCATCTTTTCCTAACCATTGTGATAATGTCTTCGGAAAAACCACTTAAATCTTTTTTTTTATCTTTGAAAGGGCTGAGAGAGAGTGAGTTGTCCAAAGCCATCAAGGAAGATTGAACCTGCGGTTGAACCTGAGCCTCTCCAGTCCTAACCCAACTTCTTAACCCTTACATCATGGGGTTTTTTTTTTCTATTTTGCTTTTGCAGTCTCTTTTGTCTTTTCCCATAGTTCTTCGGATTCTTTTTCAGACATATAAAGTGTTTTTGGATTGACCTTCTGCTCTTGACCGTATGATTTCTAGTTCAAAATCTTGCCCGTTGTCTTCAATTGTCTAGTTTTATCCCATATTAATAAGGCGTAGTGTGTTTCAGAATCTGTATGTATGATGACTGATTGGATTAAATTTTTCCATCTTCTGTTTCCAATTAAATTGTCGGTTTGATTCAGACGGAGTCCAGATCTAGTGCCTGCTTTTATCTTGTTGGAAGCGGTTTTCTACTTATAAACACTGAGTTGTCTTTACAAAATCTATTTCTTTCATCATTGCATCTATCCAAACTTCCTCGTGATCATCATCAATCACCGTCATTTTTAGTATTATTTCCCAGCTATGCTCTTTACCACTCAAGGTAGCATACGAAAATGAGCATACCCCCCCCCCACATTTTTCCTACCACAGCAGCCTGCCAGCAGCCAGCGGATCTGGCAGCAGATTCGGACAGTGAGGAGGTTGAGGAGGAACATGGGCCAGTCCTGGAGTCTGGGGAAGGCTCTGAGGAGGGCCCGGCAGAGACGGGGCCCGGCCCATATGCCAGTTATCCGCTCCCTTTGGAGTCAGACATCAGTGAGGCAGACGAACAGCTGGAGCCTCTTCCCAGTGTGTGCATGTGCAGAGTTGCCAGACGAAGGGAACAGCTAAAGAACAAAGGTCGACTTGGGAGTAAGGACACAGGTGGATGATGAATGGCCCCTCCCAGAGGGAATAAAAGAGGAGCAAAAGGGGAGTGGAGTTTGCAGGAGATAATTAGTTCTTGCCAAGTATTGCGGTGTCTGAAAGATATCGACCTGGCCACTCTCCAAGCCTGATAAAGGTCGGTAATTGTGAACTATCTTGAAAGACTGTGGGAGAAGAAAGACTTTGCTGGAGAGGAATTCACTGTAAATTAAATTAAAGGGACAAGGATTCTGCTTCGTGGTTTGGGGACACCTAGGTCAGAACACAACCTTGAGAGATAGATTGGACTGAGAGATAGCCATAGCCACCCACTCAGCTTCGGTGGTTGAGGAGGGATCAGATATCCTGGTTTTCCAGTCCCACTACTTTCACTGTTATACTAAATTATCTGTCTCTCCTTCCATACCTTCTTGTGATTCCTTATTTCAAGGTGGTGATCACCTGGGAGAGCCTTTATGTTAAATAGGCATACCTAAGCTCGATTTTGCCTAATACCATTTTTTTGAACAATGCTTGTTATTTTTATTTTATTTTTATTGGATTTTTATCCTGCTATTTTTACTTTAACAGTGTGGCAAACACATCTACTACTCCTTCCTCCCCTTATTTTCCCCACAACAACAATCCTTTGAGGTAGGTTGGGCTGAGAAACAGCGATTGGTCCAAAGTCACCCAGCTGGCTTTCATGCCTAAAGAGGGATTAGAACTCTCAGTCTCCTAGTGATTGGCCCAAAGTCACTCAGCCAGGTTTCATGCCTAAAGTGGGACTAGAACTCTCAGTCTCCTGGTGATTGGGCCAAAGTCACCCAGTCAGCTTTCATGCTTAAGGCGGGATTAGAACTCTCAGTCTCCTAGTGATTGGCCCAAAGTTACCCAACTGGCTTTCATGCTTAAGGCGGGACTAGAACTCACCGTCTCCTGGTGATTGGGCCAAAGTCACCCAGTCAGCTTTCATGCTTAAGGCGGGATTAGAACTCTCAGTCTCCTAGTGATTGGCCCAAAGTTACCCAACTGGCTTTCATGCTTAAGGCGGGACTAGAACTCACCGTCTCCTGGTGATTGGGCCAAAGTCACCCAGTCAGCTTTCATGCTTAAGGCGGGATTAGAACTCTCAGTCTCCTAGTGATTGGCCCAAAGTTATCCAACTGGCTTTCATGCTTAAGGCGGGACTAGAACTCTCAGTCTCCTGGTGATTGGCCCAAAGTCACCCAGTCAGCTTTCATGCTTAAGGCGGGAATAGAACTCTCAGTCTCCTGGTGATTGGCTCTAAATCACTCAGCTGACTTTCAAGGTGGGACTAAAAGCCCTAGATTTACTGTGGAAAACTCATAATTATCTCTCTCTCTCCCCCCCTCCTTTTCTCTTTACAGGTTTGTTTTGAGTGTGGTGCATTTAACCCCCAGTGGGTGAGTGTGACCTATGGAATCTGGATCTGTCTGGAGTGCTCAGGAAAACATAGAGGCTTGGGAGTTCATCTGAGGTTGGTCATTGAATAATACAAGAAATGGTTGCGCTCTATTAATTTCCTCGTTTTTATTTATTGACTGAACAGATGCATACAGTTGCCTGTCTTCTATAATGTAGCCCTTGCTGAATTAGAAACAATAATAAAAACCATAAAACCAGCCTCAAAATGTCAGGCATCCCCCAAAACAAAACACATCCCTTACACGTCCAAACAATTTCATTGCTCTTCAACCTCACAAGGTTGTGGGAAAACCGAGGTCTTCAAGGCTTTTCTAAAAGTGGTCTACCAGATCTCAAGATAAAAGGTGTTCCCAAAGGACAGGTGCCTCTCTTCCCTCCTTTCCTTTCTATCCTGGATCGCTTTTCATTTGTGTAAATTCTTTATTCATGCATTAAACTTATGTACCAGCCATCTCGTTCTTTTGGGGCGACGCTGGGCGGGCTTGCAATATAATAAAAAATAAATACATAATAGATATAAAGACAGATTAAAATGGCAAAATATTAAATATAAAAGACTGTGAGTTTAGAGCGGAGTGGCAGTGATGCCTTCTATAGGTGATGACCAGGCTGAGTTGGAGGGAGGGATCAAATGTGTCATCAGTCTCAAGTCCCTTCGAGATCTAAGTCCATCCCAGCATGAATTCTGTTGAATCTTATTTACCGCCAATTTCTGTGGACCGTTAGTAGTTCAGATTCTTGTAGAGAACTTAAGCTTGCAATAAAAATCTTTATACTCACTTGAGCTGCTTGGATTTCCCGATTCCCCTGGGGTTTGATACCTTCTCTGTTACTGCTCCAATCACCTACAGCCAGGGGTGGGCTGCTGGGGATTCGCAGGGATTCGGGAGATCCTCTAGTTAAGATTCTGTGCAGTTTGGAGAGCCCCCAAATCCAAGTCCTGGCTGACCCCGCCCACCCCTCCCCTCCCCGGACTCCCCACGTGGCCTGTTTTGGATGCAGGTAAGTGCAGGCCGCGCAAAGGCTCAGGAAGGGCGAAAAACGGGCCTACCAGAAGTTCGGGAAGACTGGAAACAGGCCCGTTTCCGGCTTCCAGAGGGCCTCTGGAGCCCAGGGAGGACAAAAAGCCCCCTCCTCGGCCATGGTGCAGGAGGCCGACTAGGCCACGCCGACCATGGCCATGCCCACCCAGCAACCGGGCAGAGAACTCCTTGCTAAAAATTTTGACGCCTACCTCTGCCTACAGCCTTCAATTTCTCCATCAGGACCCTATGCCCACCAGCAGAGTCAGGATTTTAAGTGTTAAGTTTTGCTTGAGTGCAAATTCATTTCTGCTATGTTTGCTCCAAGAATTTTGGAAATTCTCGGGGAGGGGGAAGTGGTTGATTGATGAGCAACAGACACCACCTCGCCCCATCCTGCTCCCACTTTCCCTGTCTTTTCATTGGGCCTTTAATTGGGCCACCTTTTACTTATATTTGGCTTTGCGTAGTATTTTATTTATGCTTTTATCTTTGTACAGTTTTTATTTTATTTTTTTACAATTATAAGCCACTAAGAGTTACCCTGATTTAAGATGGGTGGCCAATAAACGTTCTAAATAAATAAATAAAATTTTTCAATAAGTACGACTTTGTTTCAACGCTGATGGCTATACTAGCATACTGAGAAGCCGCCGAATTGTCGTTTACAGTTTTGTGCGTTCTGTCACAATGGACAAATGGAAAGACATCGAATTGGAGAAAATGAAGGCCGGCGGTAACCTTAAATACCGAGAGTTTTTAGAGTCTCAAGATGATTATGATCCTTGCTGGTCGTTGCAAGAGAAGTACAATAGCAGAGCTGCGGCACTCTTCAGAGATAAGGTAAATCCGATTCAGCACAATTTCAACATTCTTGGATCTAGATTTTTTTTTTTTTGAAAACTCCATGTCAGGGTTCCAGGTAACACCCCCCATGAAAGAAGACTCCGAAGCTAGAAGTTCCTCGAAGTTCCATTTTATTAGAGATATCATATTGGCACATCTGGGAAAACCCGAATCTGAAAGCTTCCAGATTTTCCCCACCCAAAGGAAAGTCAAAGTCCCTTCCCCCGCACCCACATATCCATCACATGGCCCAATCAATGCACCGTCCCAACTGGAGGTGCCTCCCAGTCACGTCACTCCAGGTACAAGCAGAACGTCCTTGACTCCCAGAGAAAAGAATGTTGTTATGGCTAGATATATCTACAACTCCATGCAATCCACCCTCCCAGTTTCTCACAGCACTAAGTGTGGCAGCCCTGAAGATCCAAAAAAAAAAAAAAAGATGGCCTCCAGGGCTGACACTCCACCTATGATTCTACATTTCTATGAATATTAATTAACTTGGCAAGATTGGAAAGAGACTGATTTACAGCATCAGTCTCCCTCTGTTTTGGCTTCTGTAGCATGTAATTTTTGACAAACAGAACATTGAGTTTTTACAGGTAGTTCTCGACTTACAACTGTTTAGTGAGAGCTCAAAGTTAAATTAGCACTGAAAAAAAGTGACTTCTGACTGTTTTTCACACTTACGACCATTGCAGCAACCTCACAGTCAAGTGATCAAAATTCAGACATTTGGCAATTGACTCATATTTATGACGGTTGTGGCATCCCGAGGGGGTCACGTGATTCCCTTTTGCGACCTTCTGACAAGCAAAGTCAATGGGCAACCCAGAATCACTTAACAACCGTGCTATGAACTTAACAGCTGCAGTGATTCACTTAATAACCGTGGCAAGGAAGGTCGTAAAATGGGGCAAAATTCACTTAACAAATGTCTCGCTCAGCAACAGAAATTTTGGGCTCAGTCGTGGTTGTAAGTCTAGGACTACCTTTAGTTTAAGGTGTTGTGGATGCCGTGCAGGAAACAGAAAAAAAAAGTGTATTGTTTCATACTCCACAGTTTGACTTTCACACTTGAAACGTCCCAACCGCACCCTTTTCGCCTGAAACAGTTTGAAGGAGGAATATTTTGCACATCCCTACTCAAATCTACACCAGTGAAAACAGCCAAGATTTGGCTCATGCCAGAATAAAAACTCTCAGCCAAATGCAGGTGTTCCGTTTCATTCTCAGAACCATCAAAACAGGTTTGATTGTTTTGAACTCACCACACTTAATAGCCACAACGTTTTGTGTATCCCTAGCTATTATTGATGGCTCAGTGGCTAAGACGCTGAGCTTGTCAATCAAAAGGTCGGCAGTTCAGCAGTTCAAATCCCTAGTGCCGCGCAACGCAGGTGAGCTCCCATACTTGTCCCAGCTTCTGCCAACCTAGCAGTTCGAAAGCAGGTAAAAATGCAAGTAGAAAAAATAGGGATCACCTTTGGTGGGAAGGTAACAGCGTTCTGTGTGCCTTGGGTGTTGAGTCATGCCAGCCACATGACCACAGAGATCTCTTCGGACAGCGCTGGCTTTTAAACAGAGATGAGCACTGCCCCCTAGAGTCAAGAATGACTAGCACGTATGTGCGAGGGGAACCTTTACCTGAGCTATTATTGAAGAGTGTCTCTTTTTCAGGAGTGTTTTTGTATTTTTTTTTAGCAGAAAAGTGAACCCGACTGTGTTTTGTCAGCATTTGCTCAATTTTTGCGATTCCTGCAAATTCTCATCACCTGCCCCAATAAGCCATGTGCCATTCATTGAACCACACAAATAGTAAGAGGCTATGTGGTAAGAACCTGCTGAGATCAGCATTCCTTGTGGCTGATCCGAAATTGTCAGAAACTTTCTCTTCTTGGAATTCACCCAGCCGTCATTGCCACTAGCACTGAGGTTTCTTACTGGCACTGGCTTTTTATTTTTATTTGTGTCTTTCAGGCTGTCTTAACTGATGACTGTGGTTCCCTTCTTGTTATGAGTTGTCAGCAAGCCCATGGCTAATTTAAGGCCTTGGGACAGAACTGTGTGCGTCCTTGCAATTCTTTCTACTCCCTGTGTAGCTGTTGCCCAAGCTCCCAGAATAAGTGGGTGGTGTGTGAAGCATACATTCCTCCTGGAACATCCTTTGTGGTCCGAGAACCTCTAAGTGCAAACCGATTTGAACATTTTGGATCTGTTTTGGGAGGCGATAGAAGGATGAGAGGCAAATTAGTACCTAAATAGTCCATTTGCTGAATGGTTTCGTCTAGTAACTTTGGGTAACTTTGGGCCACCAGGAGAGTGTGAGTCTTACATTAGGCATGAAAGCTGGATGGATAACTTTGAGCCAGTCCCCTTCTTTCAGCCCACGCCACGTTGGGCTTGTTTGTTTTGTTTTGTTTTTTTGAAAAATTTTATTGGTTTTAAAAATAAACAAAAACAATGGACATTGCTCCACGTCTCTGGTTTCTAACATTTACGTCAAGTTCAAGTTACTATATCATATATTCCTCAATCTATATACAAATTTACATATCTCCTAATTCCTTATATATCAAGTATATACTATATTACTACTACCCCTACAACTATATACATATTTAATAAATTATTATACCCTCACAAGTACAATATACGTTGATATATACATTTCCAGACATTCATTATCTCTTGTTTTTGGCATTCTTCCTCCTCTCAAGACAGTCGTAGAATTTACTTCAGGCCTCATAGTACCTTGATTTGCCTTTTTTTTTTTTTTTATTTGAATTTATATCCCGCCCTTCTCCGAAGACTCAGGGCGGCTTACACTGTGTTAAGCAATAGTCTTCATCCATTTGTATATTATATACAAAGTCAACTTATTGCCCCCCAACAATCTGGGTCCTCATTTTACCTACCTTATAAAGGATGGAAGGCTGAGTCAACCTTGGGCCTGGTGGGACTTGAACTTGCAGTAATTGCAAGCAGCTGTGTTAATAACAGACAGACTTAGTCTGCTGAGCCACCAGAGGCCCCTGGTGTCTTTTGAGTTTTAAAGTAAGTCTGTCTATCTCTGCATAGTTGTAGATGTTGTTTATTACTACTTCTTCTGAGGCTTGGCATGCTAAATCTAGGAGGCTTAGAAGATTTTTAACAAACTGTTTTAATCGTTTTTTTAAGGGGGGTTTTAATGGGGATTTTAAAGGGGGGAGGGAAATTGATGGGTTGGGGTTGGGGGGGAGGATGGGTCGGGGGGGAATCCCGTCGGGGAGGGTGCCAAGTCCAGCTGATGTTCGCGGCGGCAACTTAACGGGTCCTAAGGTGACAGGGGTGGGTTTAGTTCCAGTTTATCAGGGTCGGGTCATCGATACGGTAAGTGGGAGAGACAGATATGATGGAAGGGGGGGCACATCAGGTTCAGGGGGTACGCCATCTCTATTTAAGAGCGATTGTGTGCTCTGGCCCCCCAGGATTTTCCCGTTCCCCGAGTGGCCAGGGTACTCAGGACCTGGGCCTTCGGCTGATGTTATGTAACGCTAGATCCGTGGTTAACAAAGCCCCCCTGATATCAGATCTAATTCGGGAGGGGACCACGGATGTTATGGGCGTTACAGAGACCTGGTTGGGCACCGAAGGGGGGGGTTCCCCTAGTGGAGATGTGCCCACCAGGTTTCCGAGCATTCCATCAGCCGAGGGCCCAGGGTAGGGGAGGTGGGGTAGCGGTTATTATTAAGGAGAGTCTGGAACCGAGGGAGACCATTGTGCCTCAGATATCCGGGTGTGAATCCCTCTACGTGAAGTGGGGTCGTAGGACTCAGGTGGGCTTGTTGATCACGTACCTGGATCCTTGCTGCGTGACAACAGCCCTGCCCGAGCTGCTGGAATTGCTGGCCGGGTTGGCAGTTGAAACCCCTAAACTGTTGGTCATGGGGGATTTCAATCTGCCATCAACTGGCATGGCCTCTTCGGCGGCTCGGGAGTTCATGGCTTCCATGACGGCCATGGACCTGACTCAATTAGTTGACCGCCCTACCCACATCGGGGGTGGCACCCTAGATTTGATTTTTATCTCTGGCCAGTGGTTGAATGATCTGATTTTAAGGGATTTAGTTGTTGAACCTTTGTCATGGTCAGATCATTCCCTCCTTTGTCTAGACTTTCTGACCGCCACCCACCACCGCAGGGAGACGGAACCAATACGTTGGTTCCATCCCAGGCGCCTGATGGACCCTGAGAGGTTCCTGACGGAGCTTGGGCCGTTTCCTGAGAATCTGGCCCACAACACGACTGAAGAACTAGTTGCGGCCTGGGAACAGCTTTGGACCGTGTCATGCCTTTGCGGCCTCTGACCCAGCGCCGATCTCAACCAGCTCCTTGGTTTTCCGAGGAGCTGAGGGAGATGAAACGCCGGAGACGCCTAGAGAGTGTCTGGAGATTCAGCCGCTCTGAGGCTGACCGGACACTAGTTAGGTCCTATAGTAGGACCTACCTAGTGGCATTGACGGAGGCGAAGCGTTTTTACGTTTCCTCCCTCATTGCGTCGGCAGATAACCGCCCGGCCGCCCTGTTTCAGGTGACCCGCTCCCTCCTTCAACAGGAGGGGTGGGGAGACCCATTACGAGAGCGTGCCGAGGAGTTTAACGGTTATCTATATGACAAAATCGTTCAGCTTCGGGACGGATTGGATCAAAATTGGGTAGATCCAGGCGAGGGTTCCGAGGCCCGTCTTGTTGAGGCTGTTTGGGATAGCTTTGATCCTGTGACTCCCGAGGACATGGACAGGTTGCTGGGAAGGTTGAATGCCACCACATGTTTACTGGACCCGTGTCCCTCCTGGTTGGTGCTGGCCACACAGGAGGTGACACGAGGCTGGCTCCAGGGGATTACAAATGCTTCTTTGCGGGAGGGAGTCTTTCCCGCTGCCTTGAAAGAGGCGGTGGTGAGACCTCTCCTCAAGAAGCCTTCCCTGGACCCAGCTGTTTTAGGTAATTACCGTCCAGTCTCCAATCTTCGCTTCACGGCGAAGGTTGTAGAGAGTGCGGTGGCATGTCAGCTACCCCAGTACCTGGATGAAACTGTCTATCTAGACCCGTTCCAGTCCGGCTTCCGACCTGGTTACAGTACTGAGACGGCTTTGGTCGCGTTGGTGGATGATCTCTGGAGGGCCAGGGATAAGGGTTACTCCTCTGCCCTGGTCCTATTAGACCTCTCAGCGGCTTTTGATACCATCGACCATGGTATCCTGCTGTGCCGGCTAGAGGGGTTGAGAGTGGGAGGCACCGTTTATCGGTGGTTCTCCTCCTACCTCTCTGGCCGGACGCAGACGGTGTTGACAGGGGGGCAGAGATCGACCCTGAAGTACCTCCTGTGTGGGGTGCCGCAGGGGTCGATTCTCTTGCCTCTCCTGTTCTACATCTATATGAAGCCGCTGGGTGAGATCATCAGTGGTTTTGGGGTGAGATACCAGCTGTACGTTGATGATACTGAGCTGTACTTTTCCACCCCAGGCCACCCCAACGAAGCTATCAAAGTGCTGTCCCGGTGTTTGGAAGCTGTATGGGTCTGGATGGGGAGGAACAGGCTCAAGCTTAATCCCTCCAAGATGGAGTGGCTGTGGATGCCGGTTCAGTCAGCTGCAGATGTGGCTGTCCATCGGGGGCGAGTCATTGGCCCCGATGGAGAAGGTGCGCAACTTGGGCGTGCTCCTGGATGGATGGTTGTCTTTTGAAGACCATTTGACGACCGTCTCCAGGAGAGCTTTTTATCAGGTTCACCTGACCCGCCAGTTGCGTCCCTTCCTGGACCGGGATGCCCTATGCAGGGTCACTCATGCTCTTGTTACCTCTTGCCTGAACTACTGCAATGCTCTCTACATGGGGCTCCCCTTGAAGAGCACTCGGAGACTCCAGTTAGTCCAGAATGCGGCTGCGTGGGTTATTGAGGGAGCAGTACGTAGCTCCCACGTAACACCTATCCTGCGAAGACTGCACTGGCTACCTGTGGTCTTCCGGGTGCGCTTCAAGGTTTTGGTGACGACCTTTAAAGCGCTCCATGGCTTAGGACCGGGATATTTACGGGACCGTCTTCTGCCGGCTTCAATCTCCCAGCGACCGGTGCGTTCTCACAGAGAGGGACTCCTTAGGGTGCCGTCAGCCAAACAATGTCGACTGGCGGCCCCCAGAGGGAGGGCCTTCTCTGTGGGGGCTCCTACCCTGTGGAACGAGCTTCCCCCTGGACTCCGACAATTGCCTGACCTTAGGACCTTTCGCCGCGAACTTAAAACCTATTTGTTTCGTCTCGCTGGACTGGCTTGATTTTTTAAAATTTTAATTTGATTAATTGGGGTTTTAAATTTTTAGTAATTTATAGGGTGTAACTGTGTTTTAGTTTTGGCCAATTGAATGAGTTTTTTAAGGGTTGTTTTTAATATTGTCTGTTTTCCTTTATTTTAACTGGCTGTTCACCGCCCTGAGTCCTTCGGGAGAAGGGCGGTCTATAAATTAAAATATTATTATTATTATTATTATTATTATTATTATTATTATTATTATTATTATTATTATTATTATTGTTGTTGTTGTTGTTGTTGTTGTTGTTGTTGTTGTTGTTGCTGTGGAGAACATAGGAAGCCAGGAGTATTAACTAGGTTTGCTACCTTGCGCTGACACACTCTCTCTCACTACAGCTAATCCTCGACTTAAGACTGGCCACTTAATTACAGTGGAGCTACCTTGGAATTACCACCTGCAACCAAATATTGCAGATGACTGAATTTTAAGCCACTTGGCCGCATATGCAATCATTTGCTGTGGTCACGTGACCACATTTTACAACATGTTTGCTGAGAACCAGATTTGGGCAAACTGCGCCCATAGCAAAACATCAATTTGCTTAATGTCCGCAGGATTTGCCGAATGACCGCTGCCCCCCCCAAAAAAACAAAAAAAACCCAAAACGTAAAATTGGGTCGGTCCTATTTTATAACTGTTACGGCAGGTTCCATTATGGTTGTGTGTCGAGGTACTTACTACCCTGTGCGGAAGAAATCTATAACAATAGACAGCTGAGCCTCTGGTGGCTCAGACTGGTAAGACAGCCTGTTATTAACAGCAGCTGCTTGCAATTACTGCAGGTTCAAGTCCCACCAGGCCCAGGGTTGACTCAGCCTTCCATCCTTTATAAGGTAGGTAAAATGAGGACCCAGATTGTTGGGGGCAATAAGTTGACTTTGTATATAATATACAAATGGATGAAGACTATTGCTTGACATAGTGTAAGCCACCCTGAGTCTTCGGAGAACGGCGGGATATAAATGCAAATAAATAAATAAAATAAATAAAAGCCTTGCCCCAAGAACGGTTTCCCCCAAATTGGCCTAGTAATTTCATTGAGATCTAAGGAGCAGATGCATTTTGTCACTGAGAGTGAGAGTGAGAGAAAGTTTCATTCATTCATTCATTCTGTTTGCCGCCCATCAATGATAGCATCGATAACATCTTAGTGTCACTGGCCAGAGTCCCAGTTCAAAGTTCAAAACCTTCACTGTCATTGTACATCATGTATACAAGGAAATTGGTTTAGCCTCCACTGGTGCAGTCCATACAAGAATACAAGACAACGTGAATAATCAGTCAAGCTAGAAAGAGGAAATATCAACTCAGAGTAAGAACACTTGTCTGTCTCTATCTCAGAACAAGAGTCTGAAACATTTTATAGACCTTAGAGTCCAATCATGTTCAACCTACCCTGTTCTTGTGCTAAAGCAAGTGATGGGGAACTATGGCCTTTTTATGACTTGTAGACTTCAGCTCCCAGAATTCCCAAGCCGGCCACATGGGCTCAGGAATTCTGGGAGTTGAAGTCTGCAAGCCATAAAGGGGGCCATCTCCACGCTAAAGAATTTCTTTGTTTAAAGTCCTTTCTTTCTTTAGGTGGCCGTGTTAGCTGAAGGTAAAGACTGGTCCATTGAAACTTCTCCTGCTCGGAATTGGAGTCCTCCGCAGCCCAAGGTTGCTTTGTCCTCAGCTCATCGGTAAACATTCCTTGGCTTGGGTTCTAAATTTAAAGCTTTCATTTTTTTACTCCCAAAGCACAGTCATTTGAGGAACGCAGCTGAACATTTAGGGAACATACATGCACGTGTCAGAGAGGGCTTATGTCACTCACTTGTTCCTCCTGAACAGAAAGAACAGAATATAAACCTGACAAAGAGAAAATAAGCCAATTAAGTAAAAATAAATAAATAAACGCATTTGTGAGCAAAGGGCGGATTTGCAATGTCTGCTCAGAGAGAGATCACATTTGTTGCCCAACTTTCCCAGGTAAAACATTAGTGTGGCATGTTGCGTGTTGTACTGTAAGACCAAAAAAAACACCTCCACCGTGTTTGTAATTTACTGTGTTTCCCTGAAAATAAGACTGGGTCTTATTTTCTTTCGAGTCCCAAAATAGGCACTAGGGCATATTTTTAGGGGGTATCTTATCCCCCCCCCTTTAGGAGGCCCACTTATTCTGCTTGCTCACAGTGGGGCAGGAGGCTGGCTGTGCAGGCTCTTAAGTAGGGCTTATTTTTGGGGTAGGGCTTATATTAAGCACATACCGTATTTTTCGGAGTATAAGATGCACCTTTTTCCCCCAAAAAAGAGGGTGAAATTCTGGGTGCATCTTATACTCTGAATGTAGTCTCGCCCAGCTTCTCAAACGGAGGTTTCAGAGGCTGAAAAAAGCATCAGAAACTGAGGTTCAGAAAAGAAGCTCCCAAACAGAGCTTCAGAAAAAAAGCCCCAAACAGAGCTTCAGAGGCTTTTTTTCTGAAGCTTCTTTCGGAGGCTTTCAGAGGCAGAAAAAAAAGCCAAAAACAAGCAAGGCACGCAGCTCACAATCAAGGAACCTGTTGCTAACATTCACCTCTGGAAACAGCTGATTGGGGGTATTCCGGGAGGCCGATCCACCTGCCAGTCAGCTTTTTTTCTTATTTTCCTCCCCAAAAACTAAGGCGCATCTTATACTCCGAAAAATACCGTACATAAAAACCATGCTAGGGCTTATTTTCAGGATAGGGCTTATTTTCAGGGAAACAGGGCAATAGATCTTGTCTTTCTGTGGTTTCATTTTTGATGTGTGTGTTTTTGGTTTTTTTTTGCAGAAGCTCTGGGGGGCAACCGCAGAATGCCGGCCCCACTTCTGATAAAGCATTTGAAGACTGGTTGAACGACGACGTTGGTTCCTATCAAAGGTAAGCATTTTAGATGGAATTCAGCCAAAGGCCTTGAAGAATCTTGGTTGTTGTTTTTTTAATGCCTTCAAATCAGCTTTGACTCAGAATAACTGCCAGGACAAGTCCCTGCAGTTTCCTTGGCAACGCTTTTGGATGTGGTTAGCCATTGCCGCCTTCCTAGGGCCAAGAAACAGTAACTGGCTTGAGATGGGACTAGAACTCAGCTCTCCCAGTTTCTAATCCGCTGCCTTTAGCCACTATACCAATGTTTTTCAACCTCAACAACTTTAAGCTGCATGGATTTCTCCCACATGTCCACCACAGCTCCAATCAGTTCTTTCTTGAACAGAAGATATCCTCCAGTTTCTTCTTTGCTCAGCTGCCGGACACCATGGCTGTTCTGTCCCCCTTCGCCTCTGTCCGAGCGATGGCTTAATCAGCCGGCACTATCAGCTCTGGCAGCAAAATAGCGAGCGTATGCCAAGTGTCTCTGTTATATCCCTTGATGCCGATGAGTCAAACAGTACTTCAGCTCTTAGTTAAGCAGTTAATTTGCCTGCTACAAAGAGGCACCGCAGCTCTTGCTGCCTTTATATCCTGTGGGGTGTGGCTCCATGACTCAGCACTTCCTAGGCCTGCCCCACCCCTGCTCCTGTTGTTCCCTCCTCTCCTGCCTACCAAACCTAGGGTCCATCCAGGCCTGGTTGCCATCAGCTGGGTCTGCAGGCGTGTCCTGGGGGGTGGGAAGAGTCAGGGGACGAGGCCTTGTTTTCTCTTTCACCTGGCCTGCCTCTGGATCCTGGAGCTGAGCCAAGGAAGCCGGTGCTCCCGAGGTAAGTCCTGATGGCCCTTCCCCCTCACTTTCCGAGTCACTTTCTGGCAGGAGGCCCGGCTTGGGGGGTGCAGACACAACAATGGCCTTGAACTTCTATAGAGAATTTTGTTATGGCTAAATCTACTTCACTCTTGCAGTCCCCCCTCCCAACTTCCCAAGGTAGGATTGTGGCAGGCCTGGACCCTGAAGGCACCCAGGTAATATGGCTTCCAGGCCTGACACATTGTATGGCGCTAAGTGGCTCTTGCAGCACTTTAAAGACCAGCAAATGTATCTTGATTATAAATAGCTTAATCCTTCTTTCCTTTTGGGTTCCAATTCAGCGGCCAAGAAAATCGCTATGTCGGGTTTGGGAACACAGTCACTCCTCCAAAAAAGGAAGATGACTTTCTGAACAACGCTATGTCTTCTCTCTACTCGGTAAGTCGAAATTGTTTGTAGGCGTGCTAATTCAAGACGTCGCTTTGCTGTCCTGTCATTTCTAATATATTTTTTTTTAAAAAGAATAAAATTAGGAATTCTAATAGGATTGGATGATTTTACTCCTGTCTGGAGTAGAAGTTAAAAGATTTTGTTCTGAGCCAGCTCCCCAAACACGACAAACCCTCTGTAGTTGAAGCAGTGATTCCTTTATTAGGAGCACCAGCAGCCAAAAGGCAAACAAGTTTCTCTTTCACCGCAGGCTAACAAGTCCGTCCAGCAGGGGAGATGAATAGTTCTCTGCCACATTGATTCATCTCCGTCCCCTGCCTTTTATCCCAGAGCTAGGGTGGGGCTTCACTAGCAGCAGTGGTTCATCCTTCCCCAGGATCGGCCCATGGATTTCCACTGCTCTCCTCTCCTCTCTGCCTTCTGCGCATCCACGCATCAGGCACTGGACCCAGCTGTTCCTCCTCTTCCTCATCAGCCACCTCCAGACCTGGGAGCTGTTAACTCTCCATCTGAGGGCTGATGGATGGCCCAGGCTCCGCCTCTCTCTCTCTTTCCCTCCCTCCTTCCCTCCTCCCCTCTCTGAAAGCTCCATTCCCTCTTCCCCCTCGGAGCCCTCAAATTGCCTTGATGTTGACCCTGACTCCCACGCCGCCTCCTCATCTGATTTGGCTGCTGGAGGCGCTGGCAGCCGACAGGCCACAACAGATTTACAGTTTTAGATTATTGAAGTCCACACATCTTCACAGAGCCATGTTTGGGGGGAAAAATATTGCTGTAAAGCTTTGGGCGAAGGGGTCAGGCTGCAAAACCTTGCTTCCTGAAGCCGATTTAAAATGAAGCAGGAGTGAAACCAACTTTTCCTCCAGGTTTCATTCTGTATAAATAATGGAGTTCGCATTTTACTTGATAGTAGACTTGAAGGTCTGAAAGCAGCAGATAACCTAAGATCTCAAAGGGCCTCTGGTGGCTCAACAGACTAATGCAGCCTGTTATTAACACAGCTGCTTGCAATTACTGCAAGTTCAAGTCCCACCAGGCCCAAGGTTGACTCAGCCTTCCATCCTTTATAAGGTAGGTAAAATGAGGACCCAGATTGTTGGGGGGGCAATAAGTTGACTTTGTATATAATATACAAATAGGATGAAGACTATTGCCTTACACAATGTAAGCCGCCCTGAGTCTTCGGAGAAGGGCGGGATATAAATTCAAATTTTAAAAAAATGTAGAGAATCTCTTGCAAATTTTCTTTGGTCCCTTTTGGAAATTTCCCACATCTCTCTTAACGCATGTATGGACTCCACACTGGTGAACAGCGGTGGCTATGTTGTGCACATTTCAGGCCTTTTAGACACTGAAGTATCTCTGCAAAGCGGGACCTCTGACTAGCCATCTCTTTTATCTTTTCAGGGCTGGAGTAGTTTCACATCTGGGGCAAGCAAGTTCGCTTCGGCAGCTAAAGAGGGTGTAAGTAAACATTCTGACTGGCAAGTGCATCAAACTCTATTTCATTGAGGGCCGCATCAGGGTTATGTTTGATCTTGCGGGGGCAGAGCGGGCGTGGCCAGGATAGGCTTGGTCAACTCAATGTCACCCGTATCGAGGGTGCTTATGGAGGCCCAAGCGCTCTGCCAGTGAAAAAGGGTATCCTAGCTCTGTTTTCGGCTGCGACGGCCTCCTGCATCCCTCTGCCAATGAAAGCCCTCCCGTGCTCCATTTTCACTGTGGGCCATGTCAGAGCGTTTGCAGCGTGACTACTATTAGGAGACAACCCTGGAGCAAAACACAGCACACAGAGACTTAGACATTTAATAGTGGTTTATATGCAAGACATACCCAGAAATATACCTGATAGGCAAATACCTGACCAGCAATCAATCTTCTTAACTCTACACGGAGAACTCAGCAATGACTACCGGACACAAGGAGAGAGAATACGCCCTCTCTTGGCTGCATTATATAAACACCTGTTAAAGTGGTAAAAACGGCAATACCAATGCTGATTCATCTTCATTGCATCAGCTTTACAGCTGGTCAGCTCTTAAATCTCAATACCTTAACAGGCCGGTCCTTTGCTGTTTCCAGGGCAGCCCTGCGGGCCAGATCTAAATATCCCGCCCACTGGATCTGGCCAATGGGCCTTGAGTTTGACACCTGTGATCTAGAGGTAGTCCCGGACTTATGACCACGACTGAGCCCAACAATTCCATTGCTAAGCAAGACAGCTGTGAAGTGAGTTTTGCCCCATTTTACAACCTTACTTGCTATCCTAATGTCAGGCAGCCTGACATTAAGATCCTCATTAAGATCCAACTTAATGTCAGGCTGCCTCTGATTATAACTAGGAAAGAATACACCTTGACTTCATTTGCAATAAAGAAAAGTACTTTTACTAATTACAATCTGGATAGCAGCAGTGCAAAGTTGGATCTGAGACAAAATATGGCTAACATATCATATCCCCCCATTTGTCCCTCCTCCTTCAGGAGGTAATCTTC
Source organism: Ahaetulla prasina (assembly GCF_028640845.1). NCBI lineage: Eukaryota > Metazoa > Chordata > Lepidosauria > Squamata > Colubridae > Ahaetulla > Ahaetulla prasina. Next base: position 221,723,170 of record NC_080541.1, read on the forward strand.
CTCCGCCTGTCTCTAGCTGTCAATCATCTTAGGAATGCAGCATCTGTTGGAAAAGCCCGCGCTCTTAACATTCAGCCGTTAATCACCCCTCCCTCACTGTTATGTCAGCCGACACTCTTAATAGGCCCCTTTCCCTTACCCTGTACGGTGCAATGATACATCTCATTTCCTTACCTATTTTACTTTACAGAAAGAAGCATTTTACATTCTATCTACTGAATATAAATTGTACAAAAATTATGCGAAGATTGGAGTGGAGGCTGACAATCACTGCGTTTGTTAAGTTAGTAACACTGTGGTTCATGAATCTGGCTTCCCCATTGACTTTGCTTGTCAGAAGGTCGCAAAAGGGGATCACGTGACCCTAGGACAGTGCAACCATCACAGATACATGCCAGTGGCCAAGCATCTGAATTTTGATCATGTGACCGAACATGGCTCAGCTGCAACGGTCACAAGTGTGAACAACAGTCATAAGACCCTTTTTTCCTATGCTGTTGTAACTTGGAATAAACATCGTTAACAAGAGAAGTCAACAAGCAAAATCAATGAGGAATCCAGATTCACTTAGCAGCCGTGTCACTAACTTAACAACTGCAGTGATTTGCTTAACAACCGTGGCAAGAAAGATTGTAGAAGGCGGCAAAACTCACTTAACAAATGTCTTGCTTAGCAATGGAAATGTTGGGCCCGATTGTGCTTGTATGTCGAGGACTCCCTTTATGCGATTTTCAGTAAAAACTAGTATTTTTTTTCCAAAACAAGAGCTTGAGATAATTTTCAAAAAGCATACTTGCAACAGCCAAGACGTTTGCAGATTGCTGACTTCAGGAGAAATTGTGACATTAAGTGGCCTTGAATAACCAGCCTACAATGTTTTCATGCATTGCTTTCTAGTAACTTCTAGACCAGTGGTTCTCAACCTTTATAGTGCTGCGACCCCTTTAATACAATTCCCCACGATGTGGCGACCCCTTTAATACAATTCTCCACAATGTGGCGACCCCAACCATCAAATTATTTTCGTTTTGAATTTATCGCGCCTGAAGCCGTATTGGCTAGCGATCTGAACTGCTTGCGATTGCCTTGAGGACGGAGGCATTAAAGCGGAGACTCCTCCCCTATTAAGTTTATCGCGCCTGAAGCCAGATTAGGCTAGCGATTGGGAGTGACTGCAGCTGGCTTGAGAGGGAGACATCAGAGCAAAGATTTCTCTCTTGTTTAATTCATCGCGCCTGAAGCCGAATTCGGCTAGCGATTTGAAGAGCCTGCAGCTGGCTTGTGGAGTCAACCACTGGAGCGCGATTCTTCGACTCGCAAGTATACTTCCCATATTTCCGATGGTCTTAGGCGACCCCTGGCAAATCGTCATTCAACCCCCAACGGGGTCCCGACCCACAGGTTGAGAAACTTAGAAGGCTCACAAAGCAAAGCTCTATAAATTGTTGTTACTCACCATGATTGAGATCATGTCTGTAAAAATAGCATTTTTATTTGTCATTGTACCCTGCCTTTTCTTGCCTGTGCATCTGTGTGTGTTTTTCCGATAGCGGTCAGACTCAATAGATTCCTAATATTGTTTCAGAGAAGTATGAAAGATGGTTAGACTAATTCAAAAGGAAGAAATGAATGGAGTATTAAATGTTAGGTAGTATTAAAAACCTTTTGTGCGGTACACATAATTTGGGATGTGGAGCATAATTATTGCCGGTTCCTTAAGGAGGTAGGCATACTTAAAATAAAAAAAAAATCAAATCCTAGAATTTGCAGAGTGTTAGAATTTTTGATTTTTAAAAGAAATCATGGAGTCGAAATAAGCCAATTTTACTTTTGTCAACAGGCTAGCAAGTTTGGATCTCAAGCAACTCAAAAGGTAATCCTTGCAAACTGCTGATCACTAAAAAAAAAATCTCATTGGTTCTCTTTATCTTGCAACTTGCTTTCCTGAATCTTAGAAATAGCACTTAGTGAGTAATGTTATTTAAGTGTTACATGGCAGATAAAAGTAAGGGGTTAACCCCCATTGACTCTTTAGTTGGTTAATTAGGTATTTACTGCAGTGTTCAACAATGAAACCCAGTTGGTTTTGTCCTTGGCATCAGCTTGTGTTAGCAGTAAATTATACACTCCAGTGAAATAAACCAGCAAGGGATCTCCTCTAAGTTTAGACTTCGGTAGCAAGGCACTTGGAAATAACCGTCCAGAGCTTACAACAGGTTGGAAGATAAGCCATGTTGTATTTCCAGCCCCTGCATTTAGACAGCAATTGTAAGCCCCACACAGACTGTGGACTGTGTATTATCCATTGAACCTACATCTTAGGCAAAAGCAGTCATTGTTTATGTGGATGGATAGGCAGGCAGACAAACTGATAGACAGACAGACAGATGATAGATAGATAGATGGATAGATAGATAGATAGATAGATAGATAGATAGATAGATAGATAGATGATCTAGACAGACAGATAGATAGATGATAGAAAATAGATGATAGATAAATAAACAGACAGACAGATAGATGATAATGATAGATAGATGAAAGATAGACAGGTGATATAGATGATAGATTAAATAGATGACATACAGATAGATAGATAGATAGATAGATAGATAGATAGATAGATAGATAGATAGATAGATAGATATAAGATAGATAGGTGATAGATAGATAAATGATAGATAATAGATAGATAGATGATAGATAGACACAGACAGACAGATAGACAGACAGATAGATGATAGATAGATGAAAGATAGATAGACACACAGATGATATAGATGGTAGATTAGATAGATAGATAGATAGATAGATAGATAGATAGATAGATAGATAGATAGATAGATAGATAGATAGATAGGTGATAGGGAGAGAGAGGCAGAGTATGTAGGGTGAAACTCTTGTAGGGATAATTGTGTGAAACAGTTAAACAGCACCTAGGTTCAGTTTATAGTCTTCTTGTACATCACATGTTCAATGCGTACTTTATGTTTTATCTGACAATTACTGAATGTATTATTGCCATGTGAGGGTTTTTTCCCTTGACACAGGTGAATTAAGGACACAGGATATCCAGACCTATTCAGGTTGCTTAGGTTGAGAAACACTCATCTAATGTCATGTCTGCCTAATCCCTGCATAAAACTATGCAACCTGTTATTATTATCACGTGCCAGCTCCAAATACTCAGTTTATGAAATAGTGTCATAAACAAGATTATCAGAATATTGTTCCTTGATGCTTAGGAATATTATGTTAGAGTTCCAGAAGGAGAAAATGTCATACCTTCATGGTGCCATCTGTAGGAACTGACTTGTCCACATACGGAGTGGCACAGATGAACCGTGCACACTCCACACTGTGATTGTGTAGATCTTTCTTCTAGTGGGCGTTGTGTTGGAGGTTAAGTGCGGAGACCCAGTTCATATAAGTGTGACTTCTGTTTAGCTTCTCTCCCAGGACAACTGTTTACAGTATATTCAGTACGTTATGTCATCATAAGTGAAAAGCTCAGCTACCTGGGGTCATATTTGCGCTGATAGTATGTAATACACTTTTGCTAGAATTTCCTGTTTCGTACAAAGCTGGTATAAACTCCCAAAATGTGCAAAAGAAAATTTAGAATCTTTTTGAGGTCTGTGTTTAATTTGGAAACAAGAAGGTATCTGGTAAAAAAATAAATCAGTTTCATTATACATCATGTTCAGGCTTTAAATAAATATAAATAAACTGGGGGAGATCTTAAGCCAGAATTGGACAACGAAGATTCAGCCCAAAATGTGATTTTGCTCTGTGTAGTAAGATAAGCTTTTGACAGTAAGCACATCATAATCGCAACGAGTGCTTGCTTTTGGCAAAGGAAATATTTGGGCTCCAATGTAAGCTCCAACCCAAGGCCAGAAAAATTTGCAACCCTCATCTTAAACCTTTCTCTGAATTTAAAGAAGATATTTTCTTAAACAGAATAGAATTGTTGCAATATTACCTTGTTGTTTTTTTTTTGTTTTTTTTTTGTGCTTTCTAACAGAAGTCATAGTTGCCTCCGCAGCTGCTATCTTAAAACCTTGTTAAGTAATATTAATAGTTATGCATGTATTTATTCAAAACTCTCAACCTCAGCCAAGCCTAAGATGCGTGGACTTCGGCTCCCAGCATTCCCCAGTCAGCATGCCGGCTGGAGAATTCTGGGAGTGGAAGTCCACACATCTTAGACTTGCCAAGGTTGAAAAACGCTGGCACTAGAGGCATTCACAACATTTTGAATCCAACCGATTTGAATTCAAAACACCGTGTCTTCAACATGAGACATTTAGTTTTGAACGAGAAACGAGCACTCGAAGCATGTAATGTTTTTTTTTTCCTTTCCCCTCCCCATCATCTTTGTCTATTTTATACATTAGGAGAAGGCGTTTTGAATTTTGAAACCCTCCAGGTTGAAACGGCTCGCACTCCGTGAGCAAGCATTTAAACTGCAGTTCTCCTATTATCAGCTTTCCTCACGAGCCGCAGCCCGTCGTTTTTTCTTTTTCAGATTGGGTTATATATCCTAAATCAGGGGTTTCCAACCTCGGCAACTTTAAGATTTGTGGATTTCAACTCCCAGAGTCCCTCAGCCAGCAAAACTCTGGGAGTTGAAGTCCACAAGTCTTAAAGTTGCCGAGGTTGGAGACCCCTGTCCTAAATGGCAAAAACCAGTTTGTCAAATGAGCAAGTTGGAGTTGTTGCTTTCACTTCGGCGGTGACATGTTATGTGGCAAGTCAGCTTGGCACGTTAGGTGAACAAATTTGCCACCTCGGTTAGCCAGGCACTACTGCGTAGGACAATATATAGATATATATATATCTTGCTTTCTTGCCTAGGATAAACTGAGTGCTTTTAGATCTTTTGCTAAAAGTTGGTTCTTCTACTTCCTCTGCTGCCGTTCTTGTGCTGCCCGGGTGTCTAAAGTTTTGGGGCCAGAAACAGCAGGCAGAGCCGGTAAAGCCCTCTCTTCCTCATGCATGGGTGCTTCATAACTGTGCTGAGTTTGTACATTCTTGCTGCTAGCTGTGTTTTTCCCCCCCCTCCCCTTTTCTCCTCCCACAAACACACCCTGGGCAAAGCCACCGCCATTTTTTTTTTTTTTTTTTGGTCAAACGGTATCGTCTTCATTTTTTTGTAACTTCAGCTTGCTTCAAATAGGCTGCCTTTGCCGGAGTCTTAAATATACATACATTTATATATATAGGTCTTGGCATATTCGGGTCTTTTCCCGTGTAAGATTGAGAGTATCTTGGCGACATTTCGACCAGTATTTATAGAGAGATGGCAGCTCCGACCATGCTTTGCTCACAGAAGCACGAAGCCGAAAGCACCAGCCTGAAGATGATGAGTGAGACCTCATCGAAACGTCGCCAAGATACTCTCAACCTTACACGGGAAAAGACCCGAATATGCCAAGACCTACATACGTATACCCGTGAAAACCTACAAAAATGAATATATATATACATCTTCAGGCTAGGTGTTTACAGCTTCGTGCTTTTAGGAGAAGCTTCTAGAAGCACAAAGCTGTAAACACCTAGCCTGAAGATGACGAATGGGACTTCGTCGAAAGGTCGCCAAGACACTTCCAATTTTACGCGGGAGAAAACCCGAATAACCAAAGACCTACATACAAACACCCGCGAAAACCTCAGAAAACACACACACACACACACACACACACACACACACACACACACACACACACACACACACATATATATATATATATATATATATATATATATATATATATATATATATACATATATATATATATATATACATACATACACATACATACATACACACACACACATAAACACACATATATGTGTATAATAAACCCAACAGTGTTTTGTTCACGTTGACACCCGGACTTAACGTGTCATGCGAGTGGCGAGTGGGGTCACAAGTGAATTGCAGCCAGATTTATTGAAGCTTCTGATTTGGGCTCCGTGAGGAATATTTCTCAAAAGACCACAGAAAGTGGCAGGAGCTGTTCTAACCTAAGCTTCCCCAGCAGCACGAAGCCGAGTCCTCGTCCCGCTAAACCCCTTTTATTTAATATACAGCGAATTCCTCTCCAGCAAAGTCTTTCCTCTCCCACAGTCTTTCACATTAGTTCACAATTACCGACCTGGAGAGTGGCCAGGCCGATATCTTTCAGACGCCGCAATCCTTGGCAAGAATGCAGGAATGAACTAATTGTCTCCTGCAAACTCCACTCCCCTTTCGCTCCTCTTTTATTCCCTCTGGGAGGGGCCCTTCGTCGTCCACCTGTGTCCTTACTCCCAAGTCGACCCTTGTTCTTTAGTTGTTCCCTTCGTCTGGCAACTCTGCGTATGCACACACTGGGAAGAGGCTCCAGCTGTTTATCTGCCTCACTGATGTCTGACTCCGAAGGCAGCTGATAACTTGCATACGGCCCTGGCCCCATCTCTGCCTCCGACGCAGAGCCCTCATTAGAGTCTTCCCCAGACTCAGGACTAGCCCATGTTCTTCCCCAACTGATCACTGTCCAAATCCGCTGCCAGATCCACTGGCTACTGGTGGGCCACAACAGGAGCCACAATCAAACTTCTGCTGGACTTCAGGGTGCCTTCTTTTTTGTAGATCAGGGATTGCAACATTTAACAATCCTCAGACAAGAAATTCGTATTTTATCAGCAGTGGGCATGTTTGCCCTAATTAAGGACACTGATTAAGGTGGGAAGACAGGTAGCCCTCAACGTATAATCACAATCGTGCCCAACATTTCCGACCATTCATAGCTACAACGGCATCGAAAAAAGAGACTTGCAGTCCGTCCTCGCACTTAACAAGCTTCACAGCATCCCTACGGTCATGTGATCAAAATTCAGATGCTTGTCAACTGGCATGTATGTACGACAATGCCAGCATCCTAGGGTCACGTGATTGCCACTTGCAACCTTCCTGCCAGTTTCTTCATCATCATCTTTTAACGACCCCATAATCCCTTGCGGGGTGGAGTCTGGGCAACTGAATGGAGCTAGCAGAGTGTTTAATGGCCGGATGCCCTTCCTGTCACCGGTGCGGAGTTTTTTTTTCAGCAGATATATTCCCACTTGTGCCCAGAGAGAGAAATATCTGCTTCTACCTAGGATCGAACTCACAGCCTCCTGATTGTGAGGTGAGAACTCCACCTTTAGGCCACCGCACCAGTCAAACTTTACTGCCAGTTTCTGACAAGCAAAATCATTAAGGGAAGCTGGAATTGCTTTAAGAGCCATGTGATCCACTTAGTGGAATGATTTTCTCAACAACCATGGCAGAAGTCATAAAATCAGGCATGACTCTCTTAACAGCCATTTTGCTTAATAATGGAAATTCTGGTCCCAATTATGGTCGTAGGTCGAGAACTGCCGATATCTTCTAGAAAATCAAGATGCAAAGTCTCCATTTCCTTTTTTTCCCCTCTTTACAACTTCGGTTAATAATCTTACCTTCCATTCGCCAGGAACCCAATACAGATGGTCCTCGACTTGCAACAATTGGGCCCAAAATTTCTGTTGCTTAGGAACATACATGTTGCTAAGTGTTAAGTGAGTCATTGTCCCCCCTCCCATTTTATAACCTTTGCTGCCACTATTGTTAAGTGAATCACTACAGTTGTTAAGTTAGTAACACGGTGGTTAAGTGAATCTGACTTCCCCATTGACTTTGCTTGTCAGGGGATTGCAAAAGGGATCACATGACCCGGGGACATTGCAACAGTCATAAGTACACGCCAGTTGCCAAGCCTCTGAATTTACAATTAAAACGGCAATGAAAAGTGGAACTTATAACTGTTTTTCACATTTACGACCGTTGCAGAATCCCCATGGTCATGTTATCAAAATTCAGGTGCTTGGCAATTGGCATGTACAGGTAGTCCTCAACTTACAACCCATAACTCAGCCCCAGATTTTTGTTGTTACGTGAGTTTTGCCCCAGTTTAAAACTTTTCCTGCCAGAGTTGTTAAGTGAATCACTGCAGCTGGTAAATTAGTCACATGGTTGTTAAGTGAATATGGCTTCCCCATTGACTTTGCTTGCCAGAAGGTCGCAAAAGGGGGATCGCATGACTCAAGAGACGCTGCAACCGTCATAAATATGAGTTGAGCTTGCCAAGCATCTTCATTTTGATCATGTGACCTTAGGGACGCTTGTAATGATTGTAAGTGTGAAAAATGGCCATCACTCACTTTTTTCAGTGGCGTCGTAACTTTGAATGGTCACGAAATGAACTGTTCTGAGTCGAGGACTACCTGTATTTATGATGGTCAAAGCATCCTGAGGTCGTGCGAATGACCATTTGTGACCTTCCCATCTTCAGAGAAGCAAAATAAGCAGGATTTGCTTAATGACCACAAAGTTAACTGTTCTGACCCAGCCTTAGCAGAAGCAAGAAACAGACTCCTTGTCACAAAAAAACCCCTTCTTTATTTACCTCTTGTGAATTAATGGCATTCACACACCAAGAAGTCCAGGCAAGACTGCTTCGAAGAGTTAACAGACCTTATCAGTTCCTTGAAATAATTGCCAGGCGTGAGCTCCCAGCCGAAAGGTTGCAAATTAAGTTCTGGCAAGCAGTCTTTGAGGCACGAAACACAATGAGCGAAATCTCCAGAAATACGAACGGTTGTCTCCTACGACCACCGCTTCCCTTTCTTTCTATTTATTCCCCAGCCAGGGAGGGGCCATTCAGCGTCCATGTGTGCTTTGCTTCGTGAGTTGACTCCTTGTCCTCCGTTGTTCACCTCTCCTAACTGCTCTGCGCATATGTGCATCTGGAACAGGCCCCTGTGGTTCTTCCTCCTGACTCATCTCAGCCTCCAAAGACAGCTGCCTCTCCGGTGGCTAGGAAAAGGCAGACGGTCCTGGCTTTATCTTTGCGTCCGACGCAGAGCATCCATCAGAGCCTTCCCTATACTCCAACGCTGGTCCAAGTTCCTCCCCAACCTCCTCATCCTCTAAGTCTGCCGCCCGCTCCACTGGCAGCTGGCAGACCACAGCATTAACTTAAATGAGCGATTCACTTAGCCATGGCAACCTCGCTTTATATAACGGAAAATCTGATCCCAATTATGGTTGTAGGTCGAGGACTACCTGGTATCGTCTAGAAAATCAAGGTGCAAGTAACTCCATTCACCCCACCCCACCCCTCAGTTTACAATTTCATTTAATAATCTTCCCTTTCATTTGCCAGGGACTCAGTAATCCTCTTTTCAATTGTAGCCGTCATAAGAATAAGGCTCCTGAATATACAGGTAGTCCTTGATTTACAACTGGTCCCTTCGTGTGGACGCTTCGTTTAATGGCCAGGCTCCATTACGGTTGTCAGTCAAGGACTATCTGTATGTCTAGCCCTTTGACCTCAGTTGAAAGCCCCAACCCCAAAGGATAAGTAACAACAGCCCTCTGTTGTCTTGTGTATTTCAGTGTCCTGTCTCTTTGTGTTCTCGTGTCTTGTGCTTCAGGCTGACTCTGTTGCTTCTTGGACAATGCTTAGGACTTGGTCTTCTTTTTAATACGAATCTCTACTGGGATATTTTGTGCAGTGGTACGTGTCAGGTGTGACCTGCGGGGAAAGGAAAAAAAAACACAAGTGTTAACTGATTTTTGTTCTGTTTTGTTTGCTTTTAACTAGGCTTCAGAGTTAGGTCAGAGTTTAAATGAAAATGTTCTCAAACCTGCACAGGAAAAGGTAACTTTGGAGCTAAGTACATGAATCATGCCTTTTAAAATGCAACTTTCCTTTTGAACCTAGTAGGCTTATTCCGTATGAATTATGTGTGTTTGTAACCATCCGTGTAAACCTACAATCCCAAATCTCGTCACTTTAATAGGTCCTGTCCAAACCTTCCCAGGTTATATTTCAACATATCTACCAATAGAAGAGAATATTTTAGCTCAGGGTTGAACTGTGGGGGTCCTTGGTGGCTCTTTGAGCTTGGTTGTTGTTTTCTTGCAGGCATTTCATTACCCAGCTAGGTAACATCATCAATGCTAAAAGGAGTGAGGTTTACTTTCTGCTCATATCCGAGCAGCTTGCCCTGTCAGTGTTGGTGCGACTTCCTTCTAGCGCTGATGATGTTAACCTAGATGAGTAATGAACTGTCTACAAGAAAACAACCAAGCTTAGAGAGCACCCCCCAGTAAATTTATAGCCAAAATTCTGACTTGCTGGTTCAAGTCAATGTGCGATGTTGTTTTTCCCCATTCGTCTTTCCCTCCTTTTCAGCCCTTCTGTCTGAAACTCCTGATTCATTTATTGCACCAGAATGTCGATTTTTCTAGGAAAAAACTCAAGGTGAAATCCAGTCTCCCCTTTCCTTCTCCCCCACCCCCACCCCACAGCCCCTAAGTTAGGTTAGTTTGACCAAGGATATTTGGGTTAAGCCAGCTTGTACCTTGGTTCGACTTTCCTAGCCACTCCTAATAGCTCATCCAACCGTCTTTTGCCAATCGACCTGTTCCCTACCGGCAAATGATGACACTATGCCCAAATGAAACCAAGAATAACTTTACTTTTGTGGAACAATCATGGAGTATATCAATGGCTCTGTATTTTTCAAGAGGCAACTGGACTTACTAGTTTTTCTCTTCTCATCCAAGAAGCGAAATGCCTTCAAGGAAAAACCAGAAAGTCCAGTTGCCTCTTGAAAAAAGCACCTTTGGGACAACCATGACCTGGATAATGGAGAATTTCCACAGACAGTGATTCTGTAGTATGGATTAAAAGCAGACGGCAGTATGTCGTTTCTCTTAGGATACCGCTATGTTGCATGACTATTACTTGAGAATGAATGTATTGCAGGAAACAGCCGATTCATTGCATCCCTTTGCAACCCTTCAAGTTGGAAGCTTATTTACTTGGCCGGAGGGCTCTGCAAATTTTCATGATAAAAGCATATTTGGATGACTGTACTTCCCCAAGGATGCGATCCCCTTTCCGTATCCCTAAAAAGGAACGAGAGAATGTTCAGTCTTTGCATGATCAATGGGAAATAACGGAATATGACCGATGCCCTCTAGAAAGGCAGTAGATCTAAATTGATACAGAATGTATCGTCCCCTTCAGTTTGTGTGTTTGAAGGTGAAATCTGGACAACAGGATACCAAAGAGTACAATGAACTTTGCATGCAGAATTCTACATAGGGACACTCTTAAGACACAACCTCCTGCTTTATACTGGTCTCAATTTTTTAATAAAGAATTCCGTTCCATGAAGAAAAAAAATTCTCTCTCTCCCCATCCATCCATCCATCCATCCATCCATTTCCATCTCTCTCTCTCCCTCCATCTCTCTCTCTCCCTCCCTCCATCCTTCTGTCTGTCTGTCTGTCAATCTGTCTGTCTATCTATCTATCTATCTATCTATCTATCTATCTATCTATCTATCTATCTATCTATCTCCATCTCTTTCTCTATTAACCCATTCATCCATATCGCGCTCTATATATGTGTGTGTGTGTGTGTGTGTGTGTGTGTATTTATATGTATATATGTAGGTCTTTGGTTATTCGGGTTTTCTCCCACGTAAAATTGGAAGTGTCTTGGCGACGTTTCGACGAAGTCTCATTCGTCATCTTCAGGCTTCTTCAGGCTTTGCTCCTAGAAGCACGAAGCTGAAGCCTGAAGATGACGAATGAGACTTTGTCGAAACATCGCCAAGACACTTCCAATTTTACGTGGGAGAAAACCCGAATAACCAAAGACCTACATACAAACACCCGCGAAAACCTCAGAAAACAAATATGTATATATGTATACACACACACACAAAAAAAAAATCATATATACATAGACATATCTATCCATCCCTCTGTCTCTCTCTCTCTTGAGATACACACACACACAAATCCATCTATCATCTATCTATCCATCCATCCATCTATCTAATTTAGTAAACGCCTCCGGATACTTTTAGTGGGTCAGATCCCAAACCTTGGCATTCCCCTGGCAGTCCGGCGAAGAGTCCTCCTGGGCAGTGGTGTTTTGGGGGGTTTTTTCTCCCCCAACCCAGCTTCATTGCTTTCTTTTGACTGTTGCGTGATGAGCGTTTCTCACGGGCTGCCTTGATCGACCTCTAACTCTGGACCACTTGATTCACGTAGGTGAAAGATGGAAAAATTTTGGACGACGTTTCCCAGGGAGTCTCGCATTTTGCTTCCAAGGTATGGAGCGGCCTGCCTGGTAATCAGGAGGCCCTGCCTTAAGCCCGTTTCCATATTCCGGTTTGGCACACGGAGCTCCAGTGCGAGGACGGCTTCTCTGGCGGCAAGGCAGCCTTTCTAGGCAGCGCTCTCTGTGGTTCTCTCCCCCACCCCACCCCCAATCACTGGAGTCCCAGTTCATCTCTTATTTCTAACTCCAAAGTCACATCTATTTTACACGGCAAATTAATCCGAAAGTTCCTTAAAGTAGCAATAGCTACTGGGACTGCCATGTTTCACTCAGTCGTGAAAGATTATGAAAAAAAATAGGTGTTGAGACATGTCCAGACTTCTGTCACTATTTAATATTACAGGTAGTCCTCGACTTACGACCACAATTGAGTCCCACATTTCTGAGGTTAAGCGTGACCTTTCATGCCTCAGTTAAGCAAATCACTGCGGTTGATAAGTTAGTCACCTGGTTGTTAAGTGAACCCGGCATCCCCATCGACTTTCCTTGTTAGAAGGTCGCTAAAGGGAATCACGTGACCCAGCAGCGGACATAAATATGAAGCAGTTGCCAAGCGTCTGCATTTTGATCACATGATCATGGGGAATGCTGCCAAGTCCATAACTGAAAAACGGTCATGTTGCTTTTTTCAGCGCCGTCGTAACTCTGAACGGTCGCTAAGCGAACCGTTGTAAATCGAGGACGACCTGTGATCAGATCTGGGCCTTGTATCAAGTGACTCTCCAAGCCGATGTTCATAAAAATAATTAAAAAGTCAGCCTAGACGCCATTGATGTGAGAATCGAAATAATTTTTTTTTCTGCTGTCAGGATACAGTTCCTAAAATAATCTGGATTACTACCTTTATTGCATCTTAATAAAGGCCATATTGAAAAAAATTATAGAGCAGAACAATGGAGGAGCCATATTGCAAAGGAATATGGAAACAGCTTAATGTGAGCGCAAATCCTTTTTAAAACGCTAATTGTGTCTTCTCCCTCTCCTTCTGTTTCTTGCTGCCATTATTCAATAAAACTGGTAAGTGCTAATATTGCCTTAGTTTTAAATACGTTTTAGCCAAATGGTTGTAGGTTTAAATGTGTATAGATATATTTTCAAAAGCAGCCTGATCATTTGATCAGGTTTCTTTGAGGGGGAAAGGAAAGGGAAGGGAAGGGAAGGAAGAAGAAAAGCAAGAAAAAGAAAGAAAGAAGAAAGAAAAATTAGGGAAAAGAAAGGAAAGGCGGGAAGGGAGGGCCTTGTCTATTTTATTAAATGTATTTGCATGCATATAAAGGTTTGCTTTAGAGGGACGCGGTGGCTAAGACGCTGAGCTTGTCAATTGAAAGGTCAGCAGTTCAGCAGTTCGAATCCCTAGTGCCATGTAGCAGAGTGAGCTCCCGTTACTTGTCCCAGCTTCTGCCAACCTAGCAGTTTGAAAGCATGTAAAAAAATGCAAGTAGAAAAATAGGGATCACCTTTGGTGGGAAGGGAACAGCATTCTGTGTGCCTTTGGCATTGAGTCATGCTGGCCACATGACAACAGGTGTCTTTGGACAGCGCTGGTTCTTCAGCTTTGAAACTAGAGTCGGGAATGACTAGCACATATGTGCAAGAGGAACCTTTACCTTTACCTCAAAGGTTTGCTAACTCCATAGAAATATGGTCCACTCCTTTTCTTAAGAAGTGGCTTTGGGGTAACCTAAGAGAGTAGTTCAATGAGGCAAACCAACTCCTCCTATATATATGTTTAAATTGTATATTGAAACCTAGAACAAAAATGCAAACAGAGCATAAGAGTTGATGGTTTTTTTTAATCATTGCACCATGACATGGGCTTGCTCCTGTTGTTTTAGTTTTGTGTTGGTGAAGAAGCCAATCAGCTTTCTGTTTGTGAAAATCATGGGGATTGGTGGTTAAGTCTTGAGGATGCCCTTTTCAGGCCCTCTGTTGGGCAATTGGTCAGCCGCTAGGGGAACAGGCTGCTGAACTACCGTATTTTTTGGTGTATAAGACACACTTCTTTCCAGGGGTGAAACCCAATTTTTTTCCCCTACCGGTTCTGTGGGCGTGGCTTGGTGGGTGTAGCAGGGGAAGGATATTGCAAAATTTCCATTTCCACCCCACTCCAGGGGAAGGATATTGCAAAATCTCCATTCCCACCCCACTCTGAGGCCAGCCAGAGGTGGTATTTGCTGGTTCTCCAAACTACTCAAAATTTCCACTACCAGTTCTCCAGAACCTGCTGGATTTCACCTCTGCTTCTTTCCCTCCTAAAAGAGGCTGAAAATGTGGGTGCGTCTTATACTCCGAATGTACCCCGCCCACCCGCTGGCCCCCACCCTTCAGCCTCCGCGCATCCTCCTCCTGGCTGCAGAGATTGCCACCAACAATGGCTTGTGTTTTTGAGCTCCACACATCGTGTTTTCAGCCTCCAAACACTCCGTTTGAGAGCCCTTCAAGACTGCAGGGATCGCCAAAGCACATCGCCACCGATTGCCGCCTGAAAATGTGATGCATTTGGAGGCTAAAAACGCAATGCACGGTGCCCAAAATGGCTATACGGAACAGCTGCTGCTTTCTCTTACCCCTTTCACGCTTCGCCTGCTTTAGTTACTGGAGTTCCCTCCGATGATCAGCTGTGCTTTTGAAGCTCTTTTCAGCCCAAACGTGAGCAAAGCGATCTTCCGTGCTTTGCCTGCTTTTCTAATTGCTGCTCCCTCCGATGATCAACTGTGCTTTAGAAGCTGTTTTTTAGCCCCAACCTCAAAACCAGCAAGCAGAACTAATGTGCTGCAGCTGACCAGGCTAAGGATGCTAGCCAGATGAATACCTGGTAGGCAAAATTCCCCCCCCCCTCCATTTTCCTCCCCAAAAACTAAGGTGCGTCTTATACTCCAGTGCATCTTATATTCTGAAAAATATGGTACATGGGCCAGCAGGCCAATCCAGCAGGGCACTGCTTTACATTCTTGTGTAAGGATACAGCTGCTTGCTAAATCCCATTTTGTTTTCTTGCCTTCAAAGACAGATGAAGGAAAAGGTTGATATCTGGGCACCATTATTCTTTCTCATTGTAATTTTTCTCTTTGCCTTATTATCTTTTCCTCCCCTCCCCCACAGGTCCAGGGAGTAAGTACTAAAAGCTGGCGAGATATGACCACTTTTTTTTCTGGAAAACCAGATGGGTCCTCTGAAAGGTATGGTGGATGTGTCTGCTCAGGTTTTGTACTAGATACGCAACTCTCTGACACGTAACTTGTAAACAAGGTCCAGGCGATCTCAAAAAAAGTCTGTTCCCTCATGAACCTAGTAGGTCAGTGTTTCTGGCCACTTGGAGATCGGTGGACTTCGACTCCCAGAATTCCCCAGCCAGCTTGGTTTTAAAAATAAACTTTTAGTGCTTTGAACTCAACTCCTGTTCTTGGTTACTTGTGCCTGATGTAGGAGATAACCAGGCTGGGCCCGAGGGAGAGGTCAAACACATCATAAGTCATGAGTCCTTGTGCACCCGCAATCAATCTAAGTCTAGTTCACCTTGAATGCCTTCTTATCTCCCGCTCATTTCCCTTGACCGGTAGTTGGTCAGATTTTTGTAGAGAGCTTAAAGCTTGCAACAAATCTTTATACCCATTTGATCTGCCTGAATCTCCTGATTTCCCTTGACACCTGACACTAATCAAAAGTTTATTACGTGCAACCTGTACATAAGAATCTGCTCTACAAACCGAATTGGTGCTACAATAAGAGAATTCACAGGGGACTGGACCTGGGTTTCTGGTGGGAACGTAGTGACACCAAACTAATGATGCATTTGGCGCTGCCCTCGGGTTCTGCCTGCTCATCTCCCTTCAATGTCACGGAAATTATTTCACTGTAATGTTGTCAGGATGCCCAGCCCAGCTCCGCGAATGGGGAAAATGTCGCGAGATGTCACATGACTGCAACGTGATGCAGTGAGTTCGACACCCGTGTTCTAGAGCAGGGGTCTCCAACCTTGGCAACTTTAAGACTTGCGAACTTCAACTCCCAGAGTTCCTCAGCCAGCAAAGCAAAACAAAGCTGGCTGAGGAACTCTGGGAGTTGAAGTCTGCAAATCTTAAAGTTGCCAAGGTTGGAGACGCCTGCTCTAGAGGATAAGGATTCCAGCTAAAATGCCATTAAAAACTGATTTTGATACCATTAACAACTGGTTCATTCCTTAATCAGATTTTGAAGCTGTGCAAACCCTGAACCATGGTGGAGAGAGAGCAATTTAGGGAGGAGGTTAGCAAATCTGATAACAGCCTAAAATATCCTGGGAACACATTTTTATAAATATTTCTTTTTTTTTTTTTATGCAGGGTTGCTGTTTTTTTAACATCCAGATTACTTTCACAAGCTTTATCTCCAAATAGAGGTAGTCCTCGACTTAATTTTTTTTGATTTAGTGGCCACTCAGAGTTACAATACCACTGAAAAAAGTGACTGGTCCTCGCACTTATGACCATTACAGCAACCCCACGGTCATGTAATCAAAATTTGGGCAAACAAGACAGATTTAAAATGGTTGCAACATCCCAGGAGAATTTGATCACCGTTTGTGACCTTCCCAGCTGGCTTCCAACAAGCAATGTCATGGGGTGAACTCGGATTCACTTAACAGCATTTTTTCACTTAATAACCATGGAAAAAAAAAAAAAAAGGCTGTAACATAGGGTTTCAGTCACTTAATACCTCTCTCGGTTACCAGAGTAAATTCTAGTCCTGGTTGTGATCATAAAATCAAGAACTACCTGTACAGGTAATCCTTGACTTACAACAATTTGTTTAGTGACTGTTTGAACTTACAAGGGCCCTGAAAAAAGTGAGTGATGACCATTTTTCACACTTACGACCACTGCAGCATCCCCAGCGGTCACAGGATCAAAATTCAGAAGTTTGGCAACTTACTCATATTTATGACGGTTGCAATGCTCCGGGGTTATGTCCTCCCCTTTGGCAACCTTTCCTTCAGGCAAAGTCAGTGGAGAAGCCAGATTTGCTTAACAACTGTGTGACTAACTTAACCACTGCAGTGATTCGCTTAGGAACTGTGGTAAGAAAGCTGGCCCAAAGGATAGGGTGCGCAGCTTGGGTGTTCTCTTGGATGAACGGCTGTCGTTCGAAGATCATTTGACGGCCGTCTCCAGGAGAGCCTTTCACCAGGTTCGCCTGGTGCGTCAGTTGCGCCCCTTCCTTGATCAGGATGCCCTGTGCACAGTCACTCATGCGCTCGTTACCTCCCGCTTGGATTATTGTAATGCTCTCTACATGGGGCTCCCCTTGAGGTGCACCCGGAGGCTTCAGTTAGTCCAGAACGCGGCTGCGCGGGTTATAGAGGGAGCTTCACGTAGCTCCCACGTAACACCACTCCTGCGCAGACTGCACTGGCTACCTGTGGTCTTTAGGGTGCACTTTAAGGTTTTGGTTACTACCTTTAAAGCGCTCCATGGCTTAGGGCCTGGGTACTTACAGGACCGCCTGCTGTTATCTCATGCCTCCCACCGACCCGTACGCTCTCACAGAGAGGGACTTCTCAGGGTGCCGTCTGCCAAACAATGTTGGCTGGCGGCCCCCAGGGGAAGAGCCTTCTCTGTGGGGGCCCCTACCCTCTGGAACGAGCTTCCCCCGGGTTTACGCCAAATACCTGACCTTCGGACCTTCCGCCGCGAACTGAAAACACACTTATTTATTCGCGCGGGGCTGGCTTAAATTTTATTGGTTTTTTAAATTTTAAATTTTTATTATGAATTTTAATGGGTTTTAGTTTAATATATTTTAAATTTTTTAGGCCAATTATGTAATAAGTTTTTTAATTTGTTTTTAATTGTATATTGCACTGTTTGTTTTATTTTGGCTGTATACCGCCCTGAGTCCTTCGGGAGAAGGGCGGTATAAAAATCGAATAAATAATAATAAAAAATGGCTCAAAACTCACTTAACAAATGTCTCACTTAACAAATGTCTCAGCAACGTAAATTTTGAACTCAATAGTAGTCAAGGACTACCTGTACCATTTCAGATAAAGGGGCTGCCCAGTCTCTTCTTAAAAACTTCCAGTGTTGGAGCATTCACAACTTCTGGAGGCAAGTCGTTCCACCGATCGATTGTTCTCACTGTCAGGAAATTTCTCCTTAGTTCCAGGTTGCTTCTCTCCTTGATTACTTTCCGGGTTTTTTTTTTTGAAAAAAGTTTTTTCTTTTTTCTTTTCTTACATACATATTGTAAATGTACATTCTCTTATCCATAATTTATAGAATTTATATTTAGAATTTATAGAATTTTTATTGGCCAAGTGTGATTGGACACACAAGGAATTTGTCTTGGTGCATATGCTCTCAGTGTACATAAAAGAAAAGATACCTTCATCAAGGTACAACATTTACAACACAATTGATGGTCAATATATCAATATAAATCATAAGGATTGCCAGCAACAAGGTTACAGTCATACAGTCATAAGTGGAAAGAGGTTGGTGATGGGAACTATGAGAAGATTAATAGTAGTGCAGATTCAGTAAATAGTCTGACAGTGTTGAGAGAATTATAAATAATCATACATATTTTTTCTAAAGAAAGCACAAAAATAAAACACTTTAATTACATGTGGGGTTGCTCTTCTACCCTTTCTTTCACAACAAATCTCCTCTTTTCCCTCCCTCCCTCCTCGCCTCTCCTACCTTCTTCCTCCTCCTCTCCTTCCTCCCCTACTTCCCCTTCCTCTCCCCCGCTCCTCCCCTCTTTCCCTCCTTTCTTACCTTCTCCCCTACTCTTCTCCCCTATCCTATCTTCCTCTCCTTCCCCTTTCTTCCATCCCTCTCTCCTCTCTCCTTCACCACCTCTATCTTACCTTCTATTCCTCTTTTCTTTTTTTCTTCTTTGTTGTATAATATTTCCCTTATTTGGTAACCGAGCAACTCCAATTTTCTAATATTATAAACTTTTTTTTTCAGTTTCTTTTCTATTTTACCCATTCTATCATTTCATAATTGTACATTTATATTTATAATCTTTCCTTCCCCCACCCCCAATTCCCCTTTTCCATTTACTCTGGAGCCATCTGGATTTCTATTTCTTTTTTTTTTTTTTTTGATTGCTTGATTACTTTTCATTGAACTAAGTCAAGTCCCTATTTTTCTCTCCTCTCCCTTTTTTTTTTTTTTTGAAAGGCCTCCGGATACAGAGAGCTACCAGAACAGCAAAAGCGACGGCTACCAGAACAACACCGCGGATCAGAGCTTTTGGGAGACCTTCGGCAATTCAGACCCGCCCAAAACCCACAAGTCCCCGAGCAGCGATAGCTGGACATACGTGGACAATTCGACGGAGAAGAAGAGCTCCGACAGCTGGGATGTTTGGGGGTCAGGCACCGTTTCCAACAACAAGAACAGTAATGGCGACAGCTGGGAGAACTGGGAGAGCAACTGGGAGAACGCCGCCGGGGAGGGCAAAGCCAAAAAGACTGCCAAGAAGACCGCAAAAGAACCCACTTCCGCTCCTGAAGAAGAATGGGACAATCACAACTGGTAGGACTCGTTCTCTCACCAGCATAGCGGAAGTCGGGGTGTGTTTGTGTGTGGGGGGAATATCACACCTCTGATGGAAGAATCTCCCACATAGCTGGACTAACCAACATCCTTCAATGGGAGCCTCTTTAAACCTCGCGCCTGCTGTTCCATTCTCTTTCCACTTCCTGTTTACAGCCACCGTCGTAACAAAAAAACAAAAAAACAAAACCGTGGGTTTTGCGGATTCTTGTAATTACCATACGAAGAGCCAAGCCGCCGTTCATGGAAACGACCCGTTGCATCAGCTATATCCTCGCCCGTGGGGTTTGCCCAACGTCCTTAAACCCGAGAATCTCCCGGAGGAAGCAACTCCATGCCAGCCTACCATCCTAGCACAACGTTCGCATGTGTTGTTTGGCATACTCGCACAACTTCTTTTGTGGGGGAGGGGGGCGGTCTTCGGCTGATGTTTCGGAGGACTTCTGGGTAGTCTTGATACATGTGGGGGGGAGGTTGGGAGGGCTATTTTAGCCAAGTAACATATTGTGACAGAGATGGGATGGCTTGCAATCGAGCCAAAATATATTATTTAAGATATTGTAGATGGATCCAAGTTTATTTAAGGGTGATTTTTTTTTTTTGGAAGGACGCTGTCCGCTTAATAACTTTAATTACTTAGAAGGAAACAAACAGCATTTCTAAAAGCTTTTTTTTAAAAAAAAAAATTCCCACTCTTAGCTTTGGCTGCTTTCAACCGGTGTGTGTAAGATTCCTCATCCTTTTTTCTTTTTCCCCTTAAACATTAAATTAAATCCCCTCTATTCTTTTTCTCCTTTTAAGGTTCCAAACGTTCCTCAATTTTAGCATAATTGCTGGATACCAAGAGTGATGGAAATACAGACGGGATAGGTGACAGTTTTTCAAAACGGGACATGCCAATGTCAAAAGCAAATGTTTTTTTTATAACCAAACAAATAATTTGGACCTTCGCTCTTATAAAATTACGTTCATAAGATTCTGCATTAGATTTCCAACTTAACTCTTTCCCTTCCGCTCCCCCTGGGCTCGGAAGGAGACGACTGAAAAATAACCCAATTGCAATGTTTATCATTCTCAGCTATGCTGCATGAATTTGAGAAGAAGAAGAAGAAGAAGAAGAAAAAAAATATCCAGTATCCTTTTCTACAAGGTCTGATGTCAATTCTGTTTTTGATGCTTGTGATCAGTTAGATTGTTTTTTTGTTTTTTTTAATAATCTATGTGTATTTAAATACTGCAGTGTTTAAGACCACTAAGACGCAAGAAACACTGAATCGTGGTATAATTGGCTGGATGTCACAACTAGGCTTTTCAGGAACCAGGATGAAAATCTGGTTTCTTTATCTAAGAAAAACCTTTGGCTTGGCTAATGAACTGTATGATGTCTGAGAAGCTGGATACTGGAACGTCCAGCTTCTCAGAATTTAGCTGAAATCATCTGCTGTATATAACTGTGTGTGTGTGTATATATATCAGGGCCCATGGGTGAACACACGGAGATCATGAAGTATTAATAGTTTCCTACAATTTTTATGTATTGTTCAATATGTCAGTATCTTGTGAAGAAATATGAAGTACTTGAGCTGCTGTGTGGTACTTTCCGCTGCGTTTTTTGTTTTTGTTTTCCTTTCAAATCGCTAGCGAAATTTCTCCTTTTCCCTGGTCATTTTTGCTTCCCTGGTCTCTGGTCCCAATTTTCACTCCCTTTGAACTTTTGGGTTTTCTAATCAGACTAAGATGGTTGTCTGTGCCTCTCTTTTCAAGAATATGCTTTCTTTTTTTCTGCCAAATTTCTGAGATTTTGTGACCTCAGAAAAATCGCACCTTACTTTTTTTTTCCCCCTCCTTTTTTTAAAATGTAGTCTCTCAGCATAGACGGCTAACTTGGCTATTTCTTTTGCTGATTGGTCAATTTTTCCTAGTGATGTGTGAGTTTTTATTTTTCTTCATTTTCTGTTCCCTGGGTTTCTCTCTTTTGCGTGTGAGCGAGCACCGGTTTCTACTTTAATTTTGCTCATCCGCTCTTTTCACTGTATGTGCTGTTGAAAAAAATCATTGATCTGTTGGAATTCAAGGACATGGGAACATACTTGAACTCTGTGTCTCCCTTAATGCATATTTTACCTCACAGAAGATTTCTTCATCTCCTAAACCAGCCTTTCTCAACCTTGGCAAGTCTAAGATGGGTGTGGACTTCAACTCCCAGGAGAGTAGAGCTGTCTGGGGAATTCTGGGAGTTAAAGTCCACCCATCTTATACCTGCCACGGTTGAGAAACATTGTCCTAAACTT
Source organism: Ahaetulla prasina (assembly GCF_028640845.1). Taxonomy (NCBI): domain Eukaryota; kingdom Metazoa; phylum Chordata; class Lepidosauria; order Squamata; family Colubridae; genus Ahaetulla; species Ahaetulla prasina. Next base: position 221,745,226 of record NC_080541.1, read on the forward strand.
GCATAAAAACATATTTATTTTTAAAGCACCCAATTCTGGGTTACCACTAGCTGTTTCTCAGTTCTGTATTGCTGCCTGTATGGAAGAAAAGACACCACTCTTGACCTCATAAGAAATGTATCATAGGTTTCCAAGTAGTTCTTTTTCATAGCTACCTACAATAGCAACGCTTTTATAAACAAAATCTTTTAAGAAATTGAGTTATAAATAGATAAACAAGAGATCAGAGCGATCAAATTTCAAATTTAATCGTACAGGATTTCCCAAGTGCCCTACATAACCAAGTGACATCTATTTAGACCTATCTTTTATTTATTTTGTGAAATTATTGGTGGAGAGCAAAAAACACAAAAACAAAACTAGGGGTTTTTGCTACTATAATTCTATATAGTAAGCCAGCAACTTAAGTAGGATCAGCTACCTTGGAGTTAAGAAATGGGCACTGTGAAGCCCTTCTGCATGATTGGCGATTTATATCTTCAGTTTAGTACAGTAAGGAAACTCCGATGCAGCCTTCCCCAGCCTCACACCCTCCCGTGTTTGTTGGGCTGTAGCGGAAATTGGTTTAACTCCGCTAGAAGGTGTTAAATTACAGAAGGCTGCCGTCAAACTGGGCTGAAACCAAAACCCAAAATCAGGATGTTTCCGAACCGCTTCTTCCATTGCACATTGCTGAGACCCTGTACATAGTGCTAGAGTTAATGACTTGAGATCTCTTGTTTATAGTCTTGCTGCAGTCTCTTTAATTTCCCTTAAGATTCTCCATCTTTTCCCTGTCTTCCATGGTAGGCATTTATATGTATTGCTGTAGTAATTTGTACAATGACTCCCCGTGTCAGGTGAGCGTCCTCCACTTAATTGAATCCCGAAAGGAAGATAACAGAAGTGTACCTATTGAGCTTTTTCTGTCCTGGAAAGCTAAGCAGGGTTGAACCCGAGCAGTATTTGGAAGGGAGTCCTGCAGGGGAATATCGTGGCCGTGGGCTCGACTGGGAAATCAGAAACGCTTCGTAGAGGCACAGTGATGGCAAACCTTCTATTTCCCGCACTAAGGTTTCCGTGAATGGAAATGGTAGGCCTCCATTTCTAGAAGATGCAGGATGTTCAAGGGTCAAAGCTCTAAGAAATGTAACTGGACCTTAACCTCCCTCCTCTCTTGGTTGGAATAACTGGTCAGTAGGTTTTGTTTTGTTTTGTTTCTTTTTCAGAAGAAGCTGGGTTGTGGGATATACACGATTCTTTCCGACTGTACAATTCTGACAGTCCTTCGCAAGGGCTGTTGGGTTACGTTCCTTTGTTTTGCAAAATGGTACTGAAATCTGAGCCGACAGTGTCATCTCAAAGAGAAACAATAAAGTCAGAGAAATGGAACAAAGCTGTTCCGACATCCTCATAAAGTGGCTTCACGTTGCGTTGACATTCACGTTTGCGTTTTTGCACAAAAATGTGAGTTGCATCGGCGGGAGCTTCCATGTTCTTTTTGGGTTGGGTTTGTGTCTAGCCTCAATCATGGTTAATACATTAGACCTTTGTTGGTTGGTGGGTATCGATTTTATTATTTTTACAAATAACTCAAGGGAGCAAAACATATCCAGCACACCTTCCCCTTTCTCTTTTCTCCACAACAACAACCCTGTGAAGTGGGTTGGGCTGAGAGAGAGTGACTTGGCCCGAAGTCACCCAGCCGCCTTTCACGCCTAATGTGGGATTAGAACTTGCACTCTTTGAGTGATTTGCCCAATGTCACCCAATTGGTTTTCATGACAAAAGGAGGACTAGAACTCACCGTCTCCTGGTGATTGGCCCAAAGTCACCCAGATGGCTTTCATGGCTAAGGTGGGACTAGAACTCACCATTTTTTTGTTTTGTTTTTAATTTACATTTATATCCCGCCCTTCTCCGAAGACTCAGGGCGGCTTACAGTGTATAAGGCAATAGTCTCATTCTATTTGTATATTTACAAAGTCAACTTATTGCCCCCCCAACAATCTGGGTCCTCATTTTACCTACCTTATAAAGGATGGAAGGCTGAGTCAACCTTGGGCCGGGCTTGAACCTGCAGTAATTGCAGGCTGCTGTGTTCTAATAACAGGCTTCTAACAGCCTGAGCTATCACCGTCTCCCACTTTCTAACATTACATATTTTTCGGAGTACAAGACACACTTTTTCTACCCCCAAAGATGGGTGGAAATGTCTGTGCGTCTTATACAGTGAATGTTGCCGAAGCCCCGCTCACTTGCTGGCCCCCACCTTTTGGCGTCTGCCTCCCACCAATTTGCCTCCTTGCAGCAAACAGCCTGGTCAGTTTCAGCACAACCTGATTAGCACAAACAACTGATTGTCGGTTGGCTCGGCCTCCCCACAATCAGCTGTTTCAGGCTGCAGGGAACGCCATTGAATATTGCCACCTTCACATGCCCCATTTTCGGCCTCAGCATCCCGTTTTCGGCCTCTGCCCATCTCATTTTCCTCCTGTTCCAATCCCTGCCACCCGGAACGGGCTGAAAATGGGGTGCATGGAGGCTGAAAACAGGATGCAGAGGCCAAAAATGGGGTGTGTGGAGGTGGCAATAGGCGATGGCAATCTCTGCAGCCTGAAACAGCTGATTGTGGGGAGGCTGATCCCAGATTATATTCACTAAACATTTGGTGGACTAGAGAGTGCTTATATTTAATTGTAAGGTAAAGGTAAAGGTTCCCCTCACATATATGTGCTAGTCGTTCCTGACTCTAGGGGGCGGTGCTCATCTCCGTTTCAAAGCCAAAGAGCCAGCGCTGTCCGAAGACGTCTCCGTGGTCATGTGGCCGGCATGACTCAATGCCAAAAGCTCACGGAACACTGTTACCTTCCCACCAAAGGTGGTCCCTATTTTTCAACTTGTATTTTTTACGTGCTCTCGAACTGCTAGGGTGGCAGAAGCTGGGACAAGTAACAGGAGCTCACCACATTACGCGGCACTAGGGATTAGAACCGCTGAACTGCCGACCTTTCGAACGACAAGCTCAGCGTCTTAGCCACTGAGCCACTGCATCCCAATTTAATGAATTTAATTGTAGGAATGCCATAAAAAAGTAACAATCCTGAATAAGTTGTGTAATAAGATTAATTGTGAAATAAAAGTAATAAAATTTAACTAGAGCTGACATGATAGTAGTATTCCAATATTTGAGGGTCTGCCACAAAAAAAAGGGGGTGTCAACCTATTTTCCAAAGCACCTGAAGGCAAAACGAGGTAATCGATGGAAACCAATGAAGGAGAGAAGCAATCTACAACTTGAGAGAATTTTCCTAACAATGAGCACAATTAACAATTAACAACTTACCTCCAGAACCGGTGGCTTCTCCATCATTGAAGGTTTTTCTGGAATGAAACAAACCTTGTTTTTCCTCTAGCCACAAGAGGGTGTCTCTTTACCATCTTAATGCTTCATAAGTCACATAAGTCTAAGTCAGGGGTCTCCAACCTTGGCCGCTTTAAGACTTGTGGACTTCAGCTCTCAGAATTCTGGGAGTTGAAGTCCACAAGTCTTACAGTGGCCAAGGTTGGAGACCCCTAGTCTAAGTCTCTCATATATATATGTATATCTTTATGTATATGTGTATATATATACAGCTTTGATGCAAGATTGGAATTTTCAAGAAAGACCCCTGAACTCCATCCCCAAACAATCCATGGAATGGCTTGTCTCCAGAAGCTGTGGGTGCTCCATCGCTGGAAGTTTTCCAGAAGACACTGGGCATCCATGAAGTGGTAGAGGGTCTCCTGCTTGAGCAGGGGGGTTGTACTGGAAGACCTCCAAGATCCGTTCCAGCCCTATTATTCGAGGTTCACAACAGGGGAATCATACATTGTTCTAAACTGATCTTTACTTTTAGGAACACGGAGGCCAACCAGCCAAGTGGGATAAGCCAATCCTGTTAAAATGAGGCTGAGGATAAAATCACGGTGGATGGTAGAATCATGATAACAAAAATTTCACTCAAACGTCACAGGAGGGCCTCGACAGTTATGTACTCCCCCCCTCTCTCTCTCTCATTATCTATCTATATCATTATCTATCTATCCCTGTAATCTATCTATGTATACCACCTTTATTATTTTTACAAATAAGATGGCAAAGATATCCAGCATACCTTTGTTTCCTATTTTCCCACAACAACGATCCTGTGAGGTGAGTTCAGCTGAGACCAGTGTGACTGGCCCAAAGTCACCCAGCTAGCTTTCATGACTTAAGGCGGGACTAGAACTCCCAGCCTCCTGGAGATTGGCCCAAAGTCACTCAGCTAGGTTTCATGACTAAGGCGGGACTAGAACTCCCAGCCTCCTGGAGATTGGCCCAAAGTCACCCAGCTAGCTTTCATGACTAAGGCGGGACTAGAACTTCCAGCTTCCTGGAGATTGGCCCAAAGTCACCCAGCTAGCTTTCATGACTAAGGCGGGACTAGAACTCCCAGCTTCCTGGAGATTGGCCCAAAGTCACCCAGCTAGCTTTCATGACTTAAGGCGGGACTAGAACTCCCAGCCTCCTGGAGATTGGCCCAAAGTCACTCAGCTAGGTTTCATGACTAAGGCGGGACTAGAACTCCCAGCCTCCTGGAGATTGGCCCAAAGTCACCCAGCTAGCTTTCATGACTAAGGCGGGACTAGAACTCCCAGCTTCTTGGAGATTGGCCCAAAGTCACCCAGCTAGCTTTCATGACTTAAGGCGGGACTAGAACTCCCAGCCTCCTGGAGATTGGCCCAAAGTCACTCAGCTAGGTTTCATGACTAAGGCGGACTAGAACTCCCAGCCTCCTGGAGATTGGCCCAAAGTCACCCAGCTAGCTTTCATGACTAAGGGACTAGAACTCCCAGCTTCCTGGAGATTGGCCCAAAGTCACCCAGCTAGCTTTCATGACTAAGGCGGACTAGAACTCCCAGCCTCCTGGAGATTGGCCCAAAGTCACTCAGCTAGCTTTCATGACTTAAGGCGGGACTAGAACTCCCAGCCTCCTGGAGATTGGCCCAAAGTCACTCAGCTAGGTTTCATGACTAAGGGGACTAGAACTCCCAGCCTCCTGGAGATTGGCCCAAAGTCACCCAGCTAGCTTTCATGACTAAGGCGGACTAGAACTCCCAGCTTCCTGGAGATTGGCCCAAAGTCACCCAGCTAGCTTTCATGACTTAAGGCGGACTAGAACTCCCAGCCTCCTGGAGATTGGCCCAAAGTCACTCAGCTAGGTTTCATGACTAAGGCGGGACTAGAACTCCCAGCCTCCTGGAGATTGGCCCAAAGTCACCCAGCTAGCTTTCATGACTAAGGCGGGACTAGAACTCCCAGCTTCTTGGAGATTGGCCCAAAGTCACCCAGCTAGCTTTCATGACTTAAGGCGGGACTAGAACTCCCAGCCTCCTGGAGATTGGCCCAAAGTCACTCAGCTAGGTTTCATGACTAAGGCGGGACTAGAACTCCCAGCCTCCTGGAGATTGGCCCAAAGTCACCCAGCTAGCTTTCATGACTAAGGCGGGACTAGAACTCCCAGCTTCCTGGAGATTGGCCCAAAGTCACCCAGCTAGCTTTCATGACTAAGGCGGGACTAGAACTCCCAGCCTCCTGGAGATTGGCCCAAAGTCACTCAGCTAGCTTTCATGACTTAAGGCGGGACTAGAACTCCCAGCCTCCTGGAGATTGGCCCAAAGTCACTCAGCTAGGTTTCATGACTAAGGCGGGACTAGAACTCCCAGCCTCCTGGAGATTGGCCCAAAGTCACCCAGCTAGCTTTCATGACTAAGGCGGGACTAGAACTCCCAGCTTCCTGGAGATTGGCCCAAAGTCACCCAGCTAGCTTTCATGACTAAGGCGGGACTAGAACTCCCAGCTTCCTGGAGATTGGCCCAAAGTCACCCAGCTAGCTTTCATGACTAAGGCGGGACTAGAACTCCCAGCTTCCTGGAGATTGGCCCAAAGTCACCCAGCTAGCTTTCATGACTAAGGCGGGACTAGAACTCCCAGTCTCCCACTTTCTAGCCTAGGTGCTTTCACCACTAGGCCAAGTGGACCATCTTCCACTAAGTGGGTTCCACCCACCACAGTCATTAGAACTTCTTTGTAGCTGTGGCACCTGGTTGACTCGCGGCTGTGCTTTATAAATCTGAAGGATGAGGAACAGCTGTTTTTCATCGCATATCCGGATTTCTGCTTTTTAGTCTCTGGTTCATCCATATTTTTGTGCTGCTTGGACAAAAAGTGTGTGGTTTTGTCATTACTGGCGTAGGCCTGTGATCTGTTAATATTGGTGTTCTGGCAAGGATCACACCAACAAGATCCTGCTGGCTTTGACAGCTACCGCCCTTAACGTAATTAGTGCATTCATCATCTCATTTGTTGCTACTGTTTTAGGCTGTTATGGCTCTGGCTATCACAACGACATACACATTGCCTCCTAATGAGCTGAGTTTTAGATACATGGAGTCCTTGGTGCTCTCTAAGCTTGGTTTTCTGCAGACATTTTGCTACCCAATTAAGTAACATCATCAGTGATAGTGCATGTGGGGTGTGTCCTCCTTATTTATATACAATAGCTTACTCTGTCAGTGTTGGTGGGAAGTTGTTTTTTTTTCCTCCCTTGATTTGGCTGTTGTTTACTGCTTGATGTTTGCCTGCGGTGGTATTTCTATCAACAGGCACATAAAGATAAGCAACGTTTACACTCCATTCAAAACAGCTAGGAAAAAGAGATTTAGGGGAACCTCAGCAAGTGGGCTTTTTATCAGCTGTGTGAGTGGAGCTTCCCATGCGAGCACAAGCCCCCTCCATTCAAGTGCCCTCCACTCACGCAAGTGCCTTCTGCTGTTGTGTCTTGCCCGCTCGCACAGCAGCCGGGGCCTTCTTATCTGCTCCCGAACACGGAGGAATGTATGCCTCCCGGCCCCAGTCCTGGCTCCATGCCCAGACAAGCTGAAGAGGAGGGGGCACCTCCCAGTCCCAGCCCTGGCTCCATGCCCACGCAGGCTGCAGAGGAGGGAGCACCCCCCGGCCCCAGCCCTGGCTCCATGCCCAGGCAAACGGAGCAGCTAGACCCCTCCCCCTCCTCCACAGCATGTGAGCCTGAGGAAAGTTTATTTCCAACAGCTGCTGATTGGAGTGACCCTCGCATCAGAAGACTGGATAGGTGGAGGCAACAGAAGGAAGGGAGGGGCAGGCCTTAATGAGTGCTGAGTCATGGAGCCACACCCCATGGCCTATATAAAGGATCTGCTTTCTGGCAGTCTCTGAGTCAGGCAAAGTCAAACTTATCTTGCTGAAGTCACTTTCTGGTCTCCTGCCTGCCCTGAGGACTTTGCTAGGACTTTGGGCAGAGCTGCAGAGGCACGCCTGATTCGGATTTCCCTGACCTGGCCGTCAGCGGAGGAGTGGGACACGACATCTGCTGGTGCGATTGGAGCTTTGTGTGAAAGCATAAGCACCCTCCCTCTGCTTGCTCGCACGCAAAGCTCCATTCATGGTGATTCACAAATCGAGCTGTGCACACACAAGTGCACTTGCCACTCGCACGCGGCCCCCTGCCCAGCCACGGGCTGGGCTGCCAACCTGGAAAGGTAGGAGACCTCTGCTTTACAGCCCTCTCTAAGCGGTTTACAGAGTCAATATATTGACCCCCCCAATAATCTGGGTCCTCATTTTACCAACCTCGGAAGGATGGAAGGCTGAGTCAACCTTGAGCCGGTGAGAATCGAACTGCTGCCAGTGGGCAGAGTTCGCCTGCAATCCTGCAATCTAACCACTGTGTCACCATGGCAATAGAATAGAATAGAATAGAATAGAATAGAATAGAATAGAATAGAATAGAATAGAATAGAATAGAATAAGCACTTAGACTTATATACAGCTTCACAGCCCTCTCACAGCCAGCATTTTGCCCCCAACAATCTGGGTCCTCATTTTATCAACCTCAGAAGGATGGAAGGCTGAGTCAACCTTGAGCCGGTGAGAATCAAACTGCTGCCAGTGGGCAGAGTTTGCGTGCAATACTGCAATCTAACCGCGGTGCCACCGCGGCAATAGAATAGAATAGAATAAACTTAGACTTATATACAGCTTCACAGCCCTCTCACAGCCAGCATTTTTCCCCCAACAATCTGGGTCCTCATTTTACCAACCTTGGAAGGATGGAAGGCTGAGTCGACCTTGAACCAGTCAGATTCGAACTCCTGGCAGTTGGCAGAATTAGCCTGCAATGCTGCATTTTTAGCCACTTAGCTACCACGGCTCTGTGTGACCATTTCGCTTACCAACGGAATAAGTAATTACTCCTGATTGACCAATTCTCCTTCAAGAATTAGGGCAGTCGCTCCCAACGAGGGTGAGTTTCTCTCCTCTCATAATGAAACAGAAAGAAAAGAAAAAAACCAGCTCCCCCCACCTCTTTTTAAAAATACTGGAAAGAGAGGGAAAAGGTTGGGAGAAAAGAAAAATCGGGACTATAAAACAGGGGTCTCACCATGCAGTATCACCAATGGGTTACATGATCAGAGGTTTTTTTGGCAACTTTAAGACTTGTGGACTTCAACTCCCAGAGTTCCTCAGCCAGGACCTCTGGGAGCTTTAAGTCCACAGTCTTAAAGCTGCCAAGGTTGGAGATCCCCGCTATAAAGAATTTGGGTTATTTGTTTCTTTTAGGGGCAAATGAGCAGCTGCAGCCAAGACCACCCTATGCAAAAGCAGCAGCAGCCACAGCCAATGCTATAACAGCTACAGGTAGTCCTCATACTTACATCGGCCCTGAAAAATGTGACTTAGGACCGGGTTTCACACTTACGACCATTGCAGTATCACCAATGGTTACATGATCAGAGTGTTTTTTTTGTGGGGGGGGGGGCTTGGCAACAGGCATGTATTTATGACGGTTGCATTGTCCTGGGATCATGTGATCACCCGTTTTGTAACCTTCCCAGCCGGCTTTAGACAAGCAAAGTGAAGGGAGGGTGGGGGGAAGCAAGATTCACTTAACAATCACACAATTCACTGAACAGCTGCGGCACAAAAGTTGTAAGATGGGATCAAACTCGCTTAAAAGAATAGAATAGAGTAGAGTAGCGTTGCGTAGCACAGCACAGCACAGCACAGCACAGCAGAACAGAACAGAACAGAACAGTTTTTTACCAGGTGCGCCTGGTTCGCCAGTTGCGCCCCTTTCTAGACCGGGATGCCCTATGCACGGTCACTCATGCTCTCGTGACATCTCGTCTGGATTACTGCAATGCTCTCTACATGGGGCTCCCCTTGAGGAGCACCCGGAGGCTCCAGGTAGTTCAGAATGCGGCTGCGCGGGTGATAGAGGGAGCCCCTCGTGGCTCCCACGTAACACCTCTCCTGCGCAGACTGCACTGGCTACCTGTGGCCTTCCGGGTGCGCTTCAAGGTTTTGGTAATGATCTTCAAAGCGCTCCATGGCATAGGGCCGGGTTACTTACAGGACCGTCTTCTGCCACCGATTGCCTCCCACCGACCCGTGCGCTCTCACAGGGAAGGACTCCTCAGGGTGCCGTCGGCCAGGCAGTGCTGACTGGCGACACCCAGGGGAAGGGCCTTTTCTGTAGGGGCTCCCACCCTCTGGAACGAGCTTCCCCCAGGACTTTGCCAACTTCCTGACCTTCGAACCTTCCGCCGCGAGCTTAAGACACATCTATTTATCTGCGCAGCACTGGTCTAGAATTTTTAAATTTTTAAATGTTTAAATTTTAAATCTGGTTTTAAATGGGGTTTTATTATTTATATCTCTATTTTAAATAATCGGCCTATGTAATAAGTTTTTTTAATTAATGTTTTACTCTGTATATATATATGTGTTTTTATATGGCTGTAAACCGCCCTGAGTCCCTAGGGAGATAGGGCGGTATAAAAGTGTGAATAATAAATAAATAAATAAATAAATAAATAAATAAATAAACAGGATGGCATGAGATGGAATGGGATAGGATAAGATTGGATAACAGAGTTGGAAGGGACCTTGGAGGTCTTCTAGTCCAGCCCCCTGCTTAGGCAGGAAACCCTACACCACTTCAGACAAATGGTTACCTAACATCTTCATAGCACAGCACAGCACAGCATAGAAGAATTGGAAAGGACCTTGGAGATCCTCTAGTCCAACCCCCTGCTTAGGCAGGAAACCCTATATCATTTTAAACAAATGGTTATCCAGTCTCTTCTTAAAAACTTCCAGTGTTGGAGCATTCACAACTTCCGGAGGCAAGTTGTTCCACTGGTTAATTGTTCTAACTGTCAGGAAATTTCTCCTTAGTTCTAAGTGGCTCCTCTCCTTGCTTAGTTTCTACCGGTTACTTCTTGTCCTGCCCTCAGGTGCTTTGGAGAATAGCTTGACTCCCTCTTCTTTGTAACAGTAACAGAGTTGGAAGGGGCCTTGGAGGTCGTCTAGTCCAACCCCCTGCTGACGCAGGAGACTTGTAGTAGGGGATTCGAACCTCCCAACTGCCGACCTTTGTGGCAGCCCCTGAGGTATTGGAACACTGCAACCCCTCACCCCTGGCCCTTCTTTTTCATCAGGCTAGCAACGGAAAATTGGGGATCGATCACGGTTGTAGGTCGAGGACGATTTGTGTCAATTGGTGAGAAGATCCAACACGTTCCAACGCAACGCAAGAGGGATAGAATCAAGATCACATGAAGTGTTAGTGCCACTTTATAATGCCTTGGTAAGGCCACACTTGGAATACTGCATTCAGTTTTGGTCGCCACGATGTAAAAAAGATGTTGAGACTCTAGAAAGAGTGCAGAGAAGAGCAACAAAGATGATTAGGGGACTGGAGCCTAAAACATATGAAGAACGGTTGCAGGAACTTGGTATGCCTAGTTTAATGAAAAGAAGGACTAGGGGAGACATGATAGCAGTCTTCCAATATCTCAGGGGTTGCCACAAAGAAGAGGGAGTCGGGCTGTTCTCCAAAGCACCTGAGGGTAGAACAAGAAGCAATGGGTGGAAACTGATCAAAGAAAGAAGCAACCTAGAACTAAGGAGAAATTTCCTGACAGTTAGAACAATTAATAAGTGGAACGACTTGCCTGCAGAAGTTGTGAATGCTCCAACACTGGAAATTTTTAAGAAAATGTTGGATAACCATCTGACTGAGATGGTGTAGGGTTTCCTCCCTGGGCAGGGGGTTGGACTAGAAGGCCTCCAAGGTCCCTTCCAACTCTGTTGTTATATATATATAAACTGCTCTCCAGCTTGTCCTTCTCCTTCAAGAGCCAATCTACCCTTGACCCTCAGTGCTAGTGGCTTCCAGCTAAGGCGGAGCAGCCCTGGAAGGAAAGAGGCAGGACCAGTTCCACCTCCCGGCGTTAAGGACAGCCTTTTTATCCCACCCTCTTCGCTTACCTCTCAGTCTTTCCTTTACCCTTCCAGGCAAAGTAAGCAGCCTGCCTGCCCCTTATCGCCTGTTAAAAGTGCTAACAAGAAGTTTCTGGCACGGCGCCCCGTTCTGTCCAGAAAGGCAAACAAGCTGGTGGAAAGCCAGACGTAGCTGCCTCGTGGCTTGCAACACACAGCTGTTTCTCTGCACCAGAGCTGGGCTTTAGCGACAGGCTGGAATGGAGAACTTGAGTAACTTCTTCAAGCAAAAGGCCACCGAACAGCATCACCGAGCAGAGGTCATGATCGCAGGAGAGCAGCTCAGGTACGTTGGATGCTCGGACCACCGTTGATATAGGGTCCCTTGCTTGAGAGGGGTTGGGCTAGAAGACCTCCAAGGTCCCTTCCAACTCCCTTCCGTAGAGATTCTCAGTCATCCAGGACATGGTTGTCGCAAAAGTGCTTTTTTTTTTTCAGGAGGCAACTGGCCTTTCTTGTTTTTTTTTCTTTTGAAGACGTTTCGCTTCTCATCCAGGAAGCTTCTTCAGCTCCGACAGGACGGTGGGGAACGGAAGGATTTATATTCGAGTCCAGCTCCGTTATTCTTTTATTCTGATCAAGGTTCACTTTTTTCTCTTTGGGAAAGGTCCAACTGTAGCAATATCAAGCAAAGGACTACCCAAGTTTAAAACTCCTTCCTTAAAGAAGGGGAAAAATTTCAAGCTTGTCTAATTTATGTTTTAAGGATAATTGGCTCTGGACAAAAAGGGATATAGATGGATGGATGGATGGATGGATGGATGGATGGATGGAGGGACAGACAGATAGATATAGATATAGATATAGATATAGATATAGATATAGATATATTTCAGGCGTGAGGCTACTTTGATTGTTTACATTCAGGTAGTTTACAGGAAAACTCAAATTTTGCAAGAAATTGTGCGGATGCCAAAGTCAATTTGACAATGAAACGAAGGTCTTGTCTTTTGAAAAGCAGCTTTCTTCAACTTGGTGCTCCCAAGTGCATTGGCTAACCATGCTCGGGAATGCTGGAAGTTGAATTTCTAGCATAGTTGGCATCGGACCGACTGGGAAAAGCTGTTTAAAGTTTGAGTAGATCTAAAAGTAGATCTACCCAGAGTGGGAGAAAGCAGTGTTAATAATATTCCTAGTGTAGCTGACCTGGTGTTCAGACTCCAAAAGAGATATGCCGTTGATTAAAACAAAACAAAAAAAAATCTTATCCAAAATATCCTGTTCATTTATTATTTCAGGGGTCTCCAGCCTTGGCAACTTTAAGCCTGGAGGACTTCAACTTCCAGAATGCCCCAGCCAGCTTTGCTGGCTGGGGAATTCTGGGAGTTTTTTTTATTTTATTTATTTTTATTTTTCATATTTATATACCGCCCTATCTCCCTAAGGACTCAGGGCGGTTCACAGGCAGTTAAAATACATATAAATACAATTAAAACGACAATTTAAAAACTTATTCTATAGCCCAAATTATTAAAAACAGTATAAATAGTAAAAACCCCTTAAAACCAGTTACTTTAAAATCTAATCCAGTCCCGCGCAGATAAATAAGTGTGTTTTAAGCTCGCGACGAAAGGTTCGGAGGTCCGGAAGTTGACGAAATCCTGGAGGGAGTTCGTTCCAGAGGGTGGGAGCCCCCACAGAGAAGGCCCTTCCCCTGGGTGTCGCCAGACGGCACTGCCTAGCTGACGGCACCCTGAGGAGTCCCTCTCTGTGAGAGCGCACGGGTCGGTGAGAGGTATTTGGTAACAGTAGGCGGTCCCGTAAATAGCCCGGCCCTATGCCATGGAGCGCTTTAAAGATTGTCACCAACACCTTGAAGCGCACCCGGAAGGCCACAGGTAGCCAGTGCAGGCTGCGCAGGATAAGTGTCACACGGGAGCCACGAGGGGCTCCCTCTATCACCTGCGCAGCCGCATTCTGGACTAACTGAAGCCTCCAGATGCCCCTCAAGGGGAGCCCCATGTAGAGAGCATTGCAGTAATCCAGGCGAGACGTCACGAGGGCGTGAGTGACCGTGCATAAGGCATCCCGGTCTAGAAAGGGGCGCAACTGGCGCACCAGGCGAACCTGGTGGAAAGCTCTCCTGGAGACGGCCGTCAAATGGTCTTCAAAAGACAGCCGTTCATCCAGGAGAACGCCCAGATTGCGCACCCTCTCCATCGGGGCCAGTGAAGTTGAAGTCCTCCAGGCTTAAAGTTGCCAAGGTTGGAGACCCCTGCATTGTTTGACAAAAGTCATTTTCTAAGAAAATTGTATTTCTCTAATCAATCTCTGGACATCTGCCACATGATGCATTTAACTCTGGGTTCAAGCGTCTTGCAGGATAGATAAACCTGGGGACTGATTAACATGTTCCCTCAAAATGTCCTTTTCCTAGCTAGGAAAAATGTTGAAGTTAATATGGGAAGCAAGGAGCCCCGGTAGGAGAAACACAAAGAGCCAAAAAAAAAAAAAAAGAGAGGAAAACTTGGATATTTACTTACCAAAAAGTTGCGTAACCATGTACTTTCTGTAGTTAAACGTGAGTCCTAAGTTTGAGAACAGTGCCGGTTTAACAAGATTTGGGCTTAGCCATTGGAATCGTTCCAATTCCAACGTTTTGTCATGCAGAATGGCTCCCCGTTATACTTTCCTGACAGTTAGAACAATTAATCAGTGGAACAACTTGCCTCCAGAAGTTGTGGGTGCTCCAACATTGGAGGTTTTCAAGAAGAGATTGGATAATCATTTGTCTAAAATGGTATAGGGTTTCCTGCCTAAGCAGGGGGTTGGACTAGAAGATCTCCAAGGTTCCTTCCAATTCTTCTTTCTGTTCTGTTCTGTTTTGTTCTGTTCTGTGCTGTTCTGTGCTGTGCTGTGCTAAGAAGATGTTAGGTAACCATTTGTCTGAACTGGTGTAGGATTTCCTGCCTGAGCAGGGGGTTGGACTAGAAGACCTCCAAGGTCCCTTCCAACTCTGTTATTCTATTCTATTCTATTCTGTTCTATTCTATTCTATACTATTCTATTCTTGGTTCTGCTGTTCGCACAGATCTGAAAATTCCAGAATAGACGGTACCTGGCTCAATATTATTTCCTGTGAGAAAGAATTGAGGTGTCCTGTCACACCATCCCTTAGGTATGAGCCAGCCGTGTGCTGCAGCTGCCAAAAAGCCCAATGCGATCCTAGGTTGCATCAATAGAAGGATAGTTTCAAGATGATGGGAAGTGATAGTACTGCTTTGTATTACACTGGTTCAGACCATATTTGGAACACTGCCTCCAGTTCTGGTCACCATGACATAAAAATGCTGAGACCCCGCAGAGAAGAGCAGCCTTGTGGGAGTTGTAGACTTCAACTCTGGGAGTTGAAGTCCACAAGTCTTAAAAGAGCCAAGTTTACAGACCCCTGGGTTAAGGGAATGAAATATGTCTAGCCCAGTGAAGAGAAAGCTCAGGGGAGATACCGTAGCAATCTTCCAATACTTAAGGGCTATCGCAGGGAAGAGAGCATTGATATATTCCCCATAGCATCTGAGGGCAGGATAAGAGTCAGAATAGTGCTGGAAGGGACCTTGGAGGTCTTCTAGTCCACCCCCCTGCACAAGCAGGAGATCCTATACCAGTGATGGCTTACCTTTTTGCCATCTCGTGCCAAAAGTGGGGGTCGCGCGGGGGGGGGTCGCGCATGTGCCCACACCCATAATGCAATGTCCCCCCTGCATGCCAAGTGATTGCGATGCGTGTTTGACCCCCACACACACTCCCCCCAACCCCCACATATGCACACGCTATCCCCTATGGCCCGTTTTGGGCCTGGTATGTCTCCCTGAAACCTCCTGCGACCAAAAACGGGCCACAGGGGCAGGGGTGGGCGGGCACTGCACCCCATCCAGCTTGTTTTGGCACGGGGGGGGTGTGCACCACTCCCCCGCACTCCCCCCACCGCCATGCATGCGCACAAACCCCCCTCCCACCCCGTGCATGCCCGCGTGTCTCCCGCATGCGCCCCACCCCTGCTCCAGAGACCCGAAAATCAGCTGACCTGTGATTTTGCATGGTGGATCTGATCTGATGGTTCGCGTGCCTGCAGAGAGGGCTCCGCATGACACCTGCGGCATGCGTGTCGCCATCACGGTCTGTAGGAATTTAGCACCCACCCCCCTCCTAGAAGAATGAAATATTTTAGAAAATATTTTAAAAGGCAGAATATATTTCCCTGGATGAGAAATGGAGAAACATGTTTTAAAGACAAAAGAGCTCCCTGCAACTTCCTGACTCCCCCCCACCTTTGTCAATGGGCCATTAAAAGCCTCAGCTAAGCTCACTCATTCTCCCCACCTTTGTCAATGGGCCATTAAGACTTGAGCCAGTCCATTGTCTACATGACAAAGATAGGATTAGCCTCTACCCATCTAGCAACAGAATCTTACCACATGGCAAGGCTCAAGCAAGCTTGAGAGACAACCTACAGCATTAGCTAAGTCTCCCACCCCCTGGGAGTCTTGACAGCCAATCAGGATACCCTTCCTGTGCCCCAGAAAGTTCAAAGCTCAGAAAAAGCATAAAACCAGGGAGCACACAGGATCTCAAGCCATGTGATCCTGACCACCATTAAACCATCTTTCCAAGCAGCCTCCATGTTTCCAGTGTCTTTGTCCCCACTTGGAACTGAACCCAGATGGATATTTCTTCCAGCAGGTCCTATACCATTTCCATGTCCAGTCTCTTCTTAAAAACCTCCAGTGATGAAGCACCCACAACTTCTGGTGGCGAGCAGTTCCACTGGTTAATTGTCCTCACAGTTAGGAAGTTTCTCCTCAGTTCCAGGTTGCTTCTCTCCTTGGTTAGTTTCCATCCGTTGTTTTTTGTCCTGCTCTGTGGAAAATAAGTTGACCTCCTCCTCTTTATGGCAGATCCTCAAATACTGGAATACTGCTATCATGTCCTTCCCCTCCCCAAAGTCCTTCTTTTCTCTAGACTAGCCAAACCCAAATCCTGCAACCGTCCTTCATGTGTTTTAGCCTCCAGTCCTTTAATCATCTGGGTTGCTCTTCTTTGCACTTTTTCCAATGTCTTTTTTGTAACGTGGTGACCGAGACTGGATGCAGTATTCTACATGTGATTTTTTTTTAAATTTAATTTTGTCACAACGGAATATACAATCATCAACATAAACAATAACCCATCATGAGAGGAAAAAAAAGTATATATAAGTAAAAGTATGCAATAACTATGTTAATTTGATATAATGAAGGAAACAATAGAACAGGAACGGTAGGCACTTTTGTGCTCTTATGCACGCCCCTTATAGTCCTCTTAGGAATGGGGTGAGGTCAATAGACAGTTTTTGGTTGAAGATTTTGGGGTTTTGAGTAGAGACTATGGAGTCAGGTAGTGAGTTCCAAGCGTTAACAACTCTGTTACAAAAGTCATATTTTCTGCAATCAAGTTTGAAGCGGTTGACATTAAGTTTGAATTTATTGTTTGCTCTTGTATTGTTGTGATTGAAGCTGAAGTAGTCTTTTACAGGAAGGATATTACAATAGATGATTCTGTGTGTTACACACAGGTCATGTTGGAGTCGGTGGAGTTCTAAATTTTCTAATCCCAGGATTTCAAGCCTGGTGGTATAAGGTATTTTGTTGTTTTCGGAGGAGCGAAGAACTCTTCTAGTAAAATATTTCTGGACGCGTTCGATAGTATTAATGTCAGAGATGTGATATGGGTTCCAGGCGGATGAGCTGTATTCAAGAATAGGTCTGGCAAATGTTTTGTATGCTCTGGTTAGTAGTGTAGTGTAGTGTAGATTTTATAAAGTGGTACTAATTCTTCATGTGATTTTGATTCCATGCCTTTGTTTGTACAACCTAGGATTGCACTGGCCTTTTTTTGGCTGCTGCCACACACTGCGGGCTCATATTTAAGTGATCGTCCACTGGGACTCCAAGGTTCCTCTCCCAGTTGCTGTTTTTGAGCAAGGTTTTGCCTAATCTATACTTGTATCCTTTGGTTCTTCCTGCCCAGGTGTAAAACCTTGCTTTTCTCCACATTAAATTTCATTGATCCCACCTGGAAATAAGGAATTTTTTTTTGACAGTGAGTGCAATTAATCAAGGGGATGCGGTGGCTCAGTGGATAAGACAGTGAGGTTGTCGATCGAAAGGTTGGCAGTTTAGCGGTTCAAATCCCAAGTGCCGGGTAATGGGGTGAGCTCCTGTTACTTGTCCCAGCTTCTGCCAACCTAGCAGTTCGAAGGCATGTAAAAAATGTGAGTAGGAAAATAGGGACCACCTTTGGTGGGAAGGTAACAGCGTTCCATGCGCCTTTGGCGTTGAGTCATGCCAACCACATGACCACGGAGACGTCTTCGGACAGCGCTGGCTCTTCGGCTTTGAAACGGAGATAAGCACCGCCCCCTAGAGTCGGGAACGACTAGCACATACGTGCGAGGGGAACCTTTATATTTACCTTACAATTAATCAATGGAATAGTTTGCCTCCAGCCTCCAGGACTTGTATAGATTTTCAAGAAAAGATTGGGCAACCAGGTATAAGGACTCCTTTTTGACTAGAAAACCTCCTGTGTGTGTCTGTGTGTGTGTTTGTGTGTGTGTTGGTGTGTGTTGGTGTCCCTTTCAGCCCTATGATTCTATGACTCTAGTGAAGAGAGAGAGAGAGAGGGATGCAGATAAGGAAGGATAAGAAAGAAAATTTGCATTATAATAGGAGAACCTGCCTGCTAAATATGTACAAATAATGAATTAACAGGACAATAGCAGGAACTTAGAAGACTGTGGGGGAAAACTCATTCAGTCCTCATTTCTTTACTTCATTTTCTGCTTTCTGAGCTGGCTTGTTTTCCTGCAGATGTTTCATTACCCAAACTAGGAAACACCATCAGCGCTAGTAAAGAATGGGGTTTGCTTTCAGTTCATATTCCGGATGACTTGCAGTTTCAGTTGGGAAAATCTAACTATCCTAGACCAGGCCAAGTCCAAAAATGCCAGGGGATTTCTAGAAGCCTGGCACTCTGACAAATCAGACATCAACAGAGACATAGATATTAATGACATCTACAGACTATGCAGTGTCGCGGTGGCTCAGGGGCTAGGACGTTGAGCTTGTCGATCGAAAGGTCGGCAGCTCGGCGGTTCGAATCCCTAGTGCTGCCGTGTAACGGGGTGAGCTCCCGTTACTTGTCCCAGCTTCTGCCAACCTAGCAGTTTCGAAAGCACATAAAAAATGCAAGTAGAAAAAATAGGGACCACCTTTGGTGGGAAGGTAACAGTGTTCCATGCGCCTTTGGTGTTTAATCATGCCGGCCACATGACCATGGAGACGTCTTCGGACAGCGCTGGCTCTTCGGCTTTGAAACGGAGATGAGCACCGCCCCCTAGAGTCGGCAACGACTAGCACATATGTGCGAGGGGAACCTTTACCTTTACAGACTATGCAAAAGAGACAATCACCCAGCCAGAGGCGGGTTCCAAATCCTGTCGCTACTGGTTCTCTTGTGCATGCTCGTGCAAGCCATCGCCTAGATCAGATCCACCATGCAAAATCATCGTTCAGCTGATTTTCAGGTCTCTGGTGCAGGGGTGGGGCGCATGCGGGAGACACGAGCGCATGCGCGGGGGGTCTCGTGTGCATGCATGGGGTGAGAGGGGGGTTCTTGCACATGCACGGGGGTAGGGGAGTGCAAGGGAGTGGTGCACCCCCATGCCGCATCCGGGTGTGTGGGCGGAGCCTCCCTCTGCTGCCGCTATCAGTTCACCTGCAGCCCACTGCCTCCCGCTGCCTCCCGCTGCTACCAGTTCGCACCGGATCGGGCAAACTTGTTGCAACCCACCACTACACCCAGCCCCAAAGAGAAAAAGGCTCCAGCACTTCTCCACCAGTAATCAGCACCCAGATTATTATTATTATTTATTATTTATTATATTTGTATACGGCCCATCTCCCGAAGGACTCAGGGCGGTTCACAGACAATAAAACAATAGAAAACATATAATACATATAAAACAGCAAAAAAAAGAAAAAGAAAATTCAATTCAATTGATGCCCTAAAACTTTTAAATACAAATTTAAAACCCCATTTGAAACCCCTGATTTAAAAACCCCAATTTAAAACTATGTTCAAGCTAGTCCTGCTCTTCGAAACAGCAACGTCTTCAGCTCGCGGCGGAAGGACCTGAGATCGGGGAGTTGACGAAGCCCCAGAGGGAGCTCGTTCCAGAGGGTAAGGGCCCCCACAGAGAAGGCCCTCCCCCTGGAGGTTGCCAGCCGACATTGTTTAGCTGACGGTATCCGGAGGAGGCCCTCTCTGTGAGAGTGCACTGGTCGGTGAGAGGCTAATGGTGGCAGTAGGCGGTCCCGTAAATATCCCGTAAAGATCAGCATAGATTAACTCCAACGTCAACTTCAGACCAACAATCAAGTAAACGATCCCCCAATCAAGAAATGGCCAAAGAGCCATCAGCAAACAGCCCAACCAAAGTATCCCTAAGACCACCCCACCCACACAGACAGGCACATGTCACTAGAATATAAACTGACAGCAAACAGCATTTCTTATTAGCACTGATGATGTTCCCTAGTTGGGTAATGAGATGTCTGCAAAGAAACAAGCAAGCTCAGAGACCACCGAGGACCTCTAACTCCTATTTAATTTTATTTTTTAAATCATTTTTTTAATTAAAAGTTTTATAAACTTTGTAAAAAAAAATCAACACCAATTAATAAGAGAGTGGAAACAGGAAAGAAAGTAAAAAATAAGAAAGACAGAACAAGTTCAGCAGGAAAGAATAAAAAAAAAAAAAAGAAAGAGGTTTCAATTTCCTTTGCAGCAAATATAAATACAATTACAAAATTATCTCTTACCCCATATATGATTACAAAAAAAGCTCCTGTTTTCCTGCTTCACTTTTCTTCCCCAAATCATGCGCATTTTTCTGTTTTATGAAAAAAGTGTATCGGTGGTTTCAGTCCACCATAACTGTAAATAGTTTTTTTCCTCTAATCAAAGAAGTTCATTTAGAAGGTTCATCATTTTCATACCTTGTAGACAGCGTCTACCAAATACTCAATTCTTAACAGCTATTAATTCTGAACAAGCAATGCCTCTGTGCTGGCTTTTGCTCAAGAGTCTACAAATTCAACCAGAGCCAAAGACCCAAAAAAGGCCTGTTTAATGTCTTTAATGAAAGCTCCGTTTCAAATTCCAGACTTGGTGGAATTTGAAACCTATGTTTTTCCAGGACTAGCTGAGAAAGATTCCAGGTTCCACTTTTTCTTCCAAAGGAGGATCAGAGCCAAAGGCCCAGAAGTTCTCTGCTATGCAGCTATATCTCAGGAGTTGCCACAAAGAAGAGGGAGTCAAGCTATTCTCTAAAGCACCTGAGGGCAGGACAAGAAGCAATGGGTGGAAACTAATCAAGGAGAGAAGCAACCTAGAACTAAGGAGAAATTTCCTGACAGTCAGAATAATTAATAAATGGAATGGGTTGCCTTCAGAAACTGTGGGTGCTCTAACATTGGTGGTTCAGGGGTGAAATGCTCCCGGTTTGGACTGGATCACCCGATCCGGTAGCAATGGTCTCTGGTGGCTCAACAGGCTAAAGTAGTCTGTTATTAACACAGCTGCTTGCAATTATTGCAAGTTCAAGTCCCACCAGGCCCAAGGTTGACTCAGCCTTCCATCCTTTATAAGGTAGGTAAAATGAGGACCCAGATTGTTGGGGGCAATAAGTTGACTTTGTATATAAATATACAAATAGAATGAAGACTATTGCTAACATAGTGTAAGCTGCCCTGAGTCTTCGGAGAAGGGTGGGATATAAATGTAAATAAAAAAATATATATTTTGTCGCTCAGGGTTGAATGGTGGGGTCCTTGCTGCTCTGTGAGCTCGGTTGTTGGACATACTGCACCATAGTTTTGAATGGGAAACTCTGAGCATCCTAAGGTAAAGATAAAGGTTCTCCTCGCACATACGTGCTAGTCATTGCCGACTCTAGGGGGCGGTGCTTATCTCTGTTTCAAAGCCGAAGAGCCAGTGCTGTCCAAAGATGTCTCCATGGTCGTGTGGCCAGCATGACTCAACGCCAAAGGCGCACGGAACACTGTTACCTTCCTACCAAAGGTGGTCCCTATTTTTCTACCTGCATTTTTTACGTGCTTTCGAACTGCTAGGTTGGCAGAAGCTGGGACAAGTAACGGGAGCTCACCCTGTTATGCGGTACTAGGGATTCGGACCGCTGAACTGCCGAGCTTTCGATCGACAAGCTCAGCATCTTACCCACTAAGCCACTGCGTCCTAGATTATCCTAGAGCATCCTACATCAGACTAAATCCAAAAATGTAGAGAACTCTATGGTAAGGAGCCACCACAGAGAAGGCCCCCTTCCCTTGGTCCAGAGGTGGGTTTCAGCAGGTTCTGACCAGTTCTGGAGAACAGGAAATTTTGAATAGTTCAGAGAACCGGTAGTAAAAATTCTGACTGGCTCTGCCCCCATTTATTCTCTGCCTCCCGAGTCTCAGGTGATCGGGAGGAAATGGGGATTTTGCAGTAACCTTTCCCTGGATTGGGGTGGGAATGGAGATTTTAGAATATCCTTCCCCTGGAGTGGGGATGGAATGGAGATTTTACAGTATCCTTCCCCTGCCACACCCACCAAGCCACACCCACCAAGCCATGCCATGCCACACCCACCAAGCCACGCCCACCGAACCGGTAGTAAAAAAAAAAATTAAACCCACCACTGCCTTGGTCCCACCAAAAGTTCTTCCCTTGATGGTGGGCACCCTTAACATCCCCCGCCTTTTGGCTCCGGAAGGCCAGGTTGATGTCATTGGGGAGAGATGGTCCATTAAATTACCTGGCCCCAAGTTTTTCTCTTTGGATCTGAAAGGAGCCCACAAACCTATAACAGGTACCTCCCCCAGTGGTGGGTTTCACATTATGTTACTACTGGTTTGCCGTGTGCACATGCACACGTTCGCTTCATGTGCACGCACACCAGGTTCGCATGCGCGCCTGCCTTCCACGCATGCAGCTGGCCCCATTGTGAAATCCATTTTTTTTACTACTGGTTCTATGGGCGTGGCTTGATGAGCATGGCTTGATGGGCGTGGCAGGGGAAGGATACTGCAAAATCTCCTTTCTCTCCCCACTCCTGGGGGAAGGATACTGCAAAATTCCCTCCCCACTCCTGAGGGAAGGATACTGCAAAATTCTCATTCCCTCCCCACTCCTGGGGGAAGGATACTGCAAAATTCTCATTCCCTCCCCACTCCTGGGGGAAGGATACTGCAAAATCTCCATTCCCTCCCCACTCCTGGGGGAAGGATACTGCAAAATTCTCATTCCCTCCCCACTCCTGGGGGAAGGATATTGCAAAATCTCCATTCCCACCCCACTCTGCGGCCAGCCAGAAGTGGGTATTTGCCGGTTCTCCGAACTACTCAAAATTTCCGCTACCAATTCTCCAGAACCTGTAAGAACCTGCTGGATTTCCCTCCTGGTCTGGCCTCAAAAATGTGCCTAAATAGGATGGCATAGAGCTGGGGCAAGTGGCCAGGTGGGCGGGCTCACCCACGATTCTGCTACAGGTTCGGGCGAACCGGTTCGAACCGGCTGAATGCCACCTCTGGTGCCCCCTATGGAGTCCAAAGATGTTAATGCAGATGTGGCGTCCCCAATTCCACATAGTTCAGGGCCTATGAATTGTGGCCTTCTCTAAAGCCATCTAGGGTCCCACTGTTGATCTTACGTGCCCTATTCTTTCAGCTGAAGATAAAGCCACAAATGAGCCAATGAATGGGCAATTAATTCAGGTTCTGATAAGGAGTTGCCAGCTGTAAAAGGTCACCTCTCGTTTGAGAACAGGTGTCTTAGCCAAGCTTATCTTCCTGACTGGGGCAGGGTGCAAAAAGCTGCGCCAGTTTTGCTGGCGTATGCAGCCAGGGAAGACGGATTTAGTTTGTTCCCTGAGCGCTGCCTAGCCCTTGAAAGTAATCGTACAAAGGTAATAACAGAATATCAGTCTACCTAAACAATGAAAAGGGTTTATGCCAGTGTTTCTCAACCAAATAACAGGATAACAGAGTTGGAAGGGACCTTGGAGGTCTTCTAGTCCAACCCTCTGCCCAGGCAGGAAACCCTACACCACTTCAGAAACATGGTTATCCAACATCATCTTAAAAACCTCCAGTGTTGGAGCATTTACAACTTCTGGAGGCAAGTTGTTCCACTGATTAATTGTTCTCACTCAGGAAATTTCTCCTTAGTTCTAGGTTGCTTCTCTCCTTGATTTGTTTCCACCCATTGCTTCTTGTTCTACCCTCAGGTGCTTTGGAGAATAGCTTGACTCCCTCTTCTTTGGGGCAGTTCCTGAGATATTGGAACACTGCTATCATGTCTCCCCTAGTCCTTCTTTTCATTAAACTAGACATACCCAGTTCCTGCAACCGTTCTTCATATGTTTTAGCCTCCAATCCCCTAATCATCTTTGTTGCTCTTCTCTGCACTCTTTCTAGAGTCTCCACATCTTTTTTACATCGTGGCGACCAAAACTGGATGCAATATTCCAAGTGTGGCCTTACCAAGGCATTATAAAGTGGTATTAACACTTCACGTGATCTTGATTCTATTCCTCTGTTGATGTAGCCCAGAACTGTGTTGGCTTTTTTGGCAGCTGCTGCACACTGCTGGCTCATATCTAAATGGTTGTCCACTAGGACTTCAAGATACCTCTCACAGTTACTACTATTGAGCCAGCTACCACCTATACCGTACCTGGGCTTTTGGTTTCTCTTGCCTCAATGTAGAACCTTCCTTTTTTCACCACCAAATTTCATTTTATGAAATGAAGACTGTACGTAGTTTCATTTTATGCACTATGTACAGTCTTCATTTCTCTTCCATTCCTCGCACTAAAGAATTTTTGCCTGCACAAGGAACATTACATATACAGGCAGTCCTTGAGTTACAACCGTTCGTTTAGTGACCGAAGTTACAACGGCCCTGAAGAAAGTGACTTACGGCTGTTACAGCCGTAACAGTCCATGGGATGACCATGGGATCCAAATGTGGTTGAAGCATCCCAGGATCACGTAATTCAGCATGGGCGCAGTGGTGAAACGTAAAATTTGTTACTACCAGTTCTGTGGGCGTGGCTTGGTGGTGGTGGGTAATGTCACTGGGTGGGCGTGGCCAACTTTTTTTTTTAACTTTTAAAAGCATTTTTTCTACAACCACTTCGGCTGAAGATGTTGTAAAAAAATGCTCCTCTGACGATCCCAGCTGAGCCAAGCGATCATCAGAGGCTTTTTTTTTTAACTTTTAAAAGCATTTTTTCGGCCGAAGAAAAAATGCTTTTAAAAGTAAAAAAACAACAACAAACCTCTGATATCGCGTGGCTCAGCTGGGCATGGGGGGCGGCAGGGATTTTTGCTACCGGTTCTCCGAACCATCTGCCGCCATTGCTACCGAATCGGGCGATCCGGTCCGAACCGGGAGCATTTCACCCCTGCATGGGCGACATTTCCCAGCCAGCTTACCCCAAGCAATGGGGGAAACCGGATTTGCTTAATGACCGCACGATTCATTTAACAGTTTCAATGATTCCCTTAACGACCGTAGTAAAATTTTGTGAAATCAGGAGTGACTCACTTAACAACCACTTTGCTTACCCATGGAAATTCTGGTCACCATTCTGGTCGTATGTCGAGGATTACCTGTACAGCAGTAGTGGGTTGCTCCCGGTTCTGTAAAAGCGGCGGGAGGCTCCGCCCACCCGCCCGGACATCATAATTGACGATCTGCACATGTGCAGAAGCGCGCGCACGAGAAAGCTCCCATTGCAAACCAATAATAAAGGTAAGTAGAATTCACCCCTGCTGTACAGGAATTCTCAGGGACCATATATATATAAGTGGGATCTTCTTTGAATCTTTGTCATTGTTTTCCATAAGGGAAACTGTGGATCAATGACCTTCAGTTTGACATTTTGATAAATTCAGCTGAACTCTTTTTGGCATAGACACTTTTTCTCTCTTTTTTTTAAAATTTGAATTTATATCCCGCCCTTCTCCGAAGACTCAGGGCGGCTTACATTGTGTAAGGCAATAGTCTCATCCTACTTGTATATTTATATACAAAGTCAACTTATTGCCCCCCCCCAACAATCTGGGTCCTCATTTTACCTACCTTATAAAGGATGGAAGGCTGAGTCAACCTTGGGCCTGGTGGGACTCGAGCCTGCAGTAATTGTAATTGCAGGCAGCTGTGTGTTAATAACAGACTGCATTAGCCTGGTGAGCCACTTCCCAGCCCTTTGCCAACCCATTCGGTTTTAATCTCGGACAATCTGGATCTGAGGCTAATTGAGGTTCATCGTAAATTACCAGCCATTTTTGGTTCAAATGAGTTATTTTGAGAGAAAAACCAGTTCTTGTCAAACCAGATTTCTTAGTTGGTTATACTTGTCCTTTACAAAGAACATTTATAGTTCCTGGTTGGGATTCCGCAGAACGAAGCAAGATGCAAAAACGTATTGTAGACAGTTGCGGCAACTGGGTATGTCTAGTTTGATGAAGAGAAGGATTAAAATAGATACAGGGTTGGAAAAAATGTTAAAACAACATAGAGGTCATAAGCCAGAAATATTTTTTTGCTAGGCATAATACCTGAAAAGTATGATAAAGGGAACCTATACTTACTTAATATTACATATTTTGACAGCAGCAAAGAATTGTATTTGCACAGTACTGGAAAAATGAGGAAACACCTACAGAGGATGATGTAATTAAAAAAATTTTTTTAGATTGTGCAGAAATGGACAGATGGACACTAAAAATAAAAGAAAAAGAAGATATTTTCGAATATGGGACTTGTTTTATACTGTAAATGGTTGGATGGTAGAGGTAGAAATTAGGAGTGGGAAAAGTATTATTATATATCAGTGATGGTTAAACTTTTCGGTGCTGAGTGCCCAAAGCACGTGCACGAATACACATGCGTGTGGCCAAATTTACGGGACTGCCTACTGCCACAAATAGCCTCCCACCGACCTGTGCGCTCCCACAGGGAGGGCCTCCTTGGGGTGCCGTCGGTGAAACAATGTCGACTGGCGACTCCCAGGGGGAGGGCCTTCGCTGTGGGGGCTCCTGCCCTCTGGAATGAGCTGCCTCCAGGGCTTCGCCAACTCCCCGACCTTCGGACTTTCCACCGTGAGCTGAAGACCCTTTTATTTCATCGAGCTGGGCTAGCCCGAATAAGTAATTTTAAATGGTTTTTTTTTTTTGTTTACATTTATACCCCGCCCTTCTCCGAAGACTCAGGGCGGCTTACAATGTATAAGGCAATAGTCTCATTCTATTTGTATATTTTTTACAAAGTCAACTTATTGCCCCCCCAACAATCTGGGTCCTCATTTTACCTACCTTATAAAGGGTGGAAGGCTGAGTCAACCTTGGGCCGGGCTCGAACCTGCAGTAATTGCAGGCTCTGTGTTCTAATAACAGGCTTCTCTATTGCCTGAGCTATCCCGGCCCATAGTTTTAGTTTTATATTGTTTAGTTTTTAATATTCTGGCCATTATTTATATAAATTTTAGTCTGTTCTTAATTTGTATTTATTGTACTTTTTAACTGGCTGTGAACTGCCCTGAGTCCTTCGGAAGAAGGGCGGTATACAAATGTAATAAATAAAAAAATAAATAAATCCCCAAAATGCAATGCGAGTGCCCCCCCCCATGCATGCACTCCGCCCCGTGCGCCCCGTTTTGGCCTCCAGGTTGGTGCAGGAGGCTTTCCGGGCCCTGAATGGGGCACAGACCACAGCACAAGGCCCTCCCATGCCCCGTTTGGGGGCTGGAAAGCCTCCTGCACTAACCTGCACCCACTGCGCATGTGCCTCACTCAGTGGCTCATGTGCCCGCTCGTTCCCCGCATGTTCTCCACCACCCATGCATGCGTGGCAGAGACTCAAAAAGACCAGCTGGCCGGCGGGAGGTGCACACACATGCGTGGTGGAGCTGGGCTGGGGTGAAGGCTGGCATGCCCGCAGAGAAGGCACTGTGTGGCACTGTGGCACACGTGCCATTGGTTCGCCATCACGGCTATATATAAATCAATCAATCAATCCAGACAATATGCTGTTCACGGAGCAGTTATGTATGTAATGTGAAAATATATAAATAAACTGTTAAAAAAAGAGAGAGAGAGAGAAGGACTAGGGGTGACATAATAGCAGTCTTCCAACATTTGAGGGGCTGTCATAGAGAAGAAGTTGGCCTATTTTCCAAAGCAGGGGATCTCCAACCTCGTAAACTTTAAGACTTGTGGACTTCAAGTCTTTGAGGGGCTGTCAAATCAAAGCTGGCTGAGGAATTCTGGAAGTTGGAGTCCACAAGTCTTAAAGTTTTTATTTATTTATTTATTTTGTCACACAGTATATATAAGCATAAGCATGAAATAACTATACAATATATAAACATATATATAAGTATGAGTATGTAATAACTATATTAATTGGATATAACGAAAGGAAACAATAGGACAGGAACGGTAGGCACGCTTGTGCTCTTATGCACGCCCCTTACAGACCTCTTAGGAATGGGGTGAGGTCAATAGTAGACAGTTTTTGGTTAAAGCTTTGGGGATTTTGGGAAGAGACCACGGAGTCAGATAGTGTATTCCAAGTATTAACAACTCTGTTACTTGAAGTCATATTTTCTGAATCAAGATTGGAGCAAAGTAATTACTACAGCAATGTCTTATTTAGAACGTCTCTTCTATATGTCTCTTCCATATGGTCAAGTTCTAAGATTTATATTTGGGCAGTATGCACTTTAGGCAGATTGTTTTCTGGGATGAGGAAGATGTAAAGTTCTTTCTTTTACTCAATAAATTAAAAAAGATCAATAAAGCTGGCTGAGGAATTCTGGGAGTTGGAGTCCACAAGTCTTAAAGTTGACAAGGTTGGAGACCCCTGTTCCAAAGCACCTGAAGGCAGGACAATGGATGGAAACTTATCAAGGAGACTGGGGAATTCTGGGCGTTGGAGTCTACACATCTTAAAGCTGCCGGGGTTAAGGAAATGCTGGTTTAGAAAGCAAATGGACACCACGGGTTTATTTTTAGAATACCACCAGCAAATCTTAAAAGTAAACAGGCAACCTATCCTTCTCCTTTCACCCACTCGAGCAAAGAAGGATAAATATTTTACTCAGAGGTGGGATTCACAAAATTTACCTACAGGTTTGCCCAGCACCGAAAATGTGAGTGTGCACGCTCGCCTTCTATGCAGCGCTTTGCTCACGCACACACTTTCAAAATGCACCCGGCCTCAAAAACGTGCCTAAATAGGACAGCATAGAGCCGCAATTTCCGCTACCGGTTCGCCTGAACCGCTCCGAACCTGCTGAATAACCCCTCTGATTTTAGCGCGTTAATAAGAGTGAGTTTGTAGCCTGGACATGGAATGGAGCAGGGGTCACCAACCTTTTGGAACTCAGGGACTGCTAAATTCATAATTTTAAATCCCGTGGACTACTAATATGATCCGCCTAATGACCAGCTGGGTGGGCGTGGCAAGGTGGTCATGTGACTGGGTGGGCGTGGCCAACTCAATGTCACTCACGCTGAGGGGCGCCTTGCCAGCCTCTACTTGTTACTTCTGGCCTGCCCGCCCGGGGCTCTTAAGGGCCGCAATGGGAAGAAGTTGCTGGAGCTAAGCAGCCACCATGAGAAAGAGTTGGTAAAACAGCTGGCTCAGTTCAAATTGGATCTGACCGAGAAGGAG
This sequence comes from Ahaetulla prasina, assembly GCF_028640845.1. Lineage (NCBI taxonomy): Eukaryota > Metazoa > Chordata > Lepidosauria > Squamata > Colubridae > Ahaetulla > Ahaetulla prasina. The sequence continues at coordinate 221,774,402 of NC_080541.1, forward strand.
GCTCAGCAGAAGCACCTCACTGAGGACTACGAGCATAGGCTTTCCAAGCAGAGGAAAGACTTGTGGGAGTGCAAGACCAGGTACCGGCACCTGGAGGCTCAGCGGACTGAGATGGACAGCCAGTTCCAGGCCATGATGCAGTCCCACTGGAACAAGGTCTTCCGGCTCTTCATCACCAGAGGCGGTTCCTTCCAGCCTTCGCCCAAAGCCCCACACCAGGAGGCTGAAGCAGACCCCAAGTTGGAATTTCTGCCCCCCTCCGACCCACACAAAAAGACCCCGAAGGGGGAGACTCTCTGCAACAACACAAATGTTCATTGCACGTATCTGTCCCAGGGGCCATAGTTTGAGAAACCCCTGATTTAATGCAATATAAAAAATGCAAATAATTTTTCTGGGGACCACCAAAATTTTCTCACAGTGGTCCATAGACCACGGGTTGGTGACCGCTGGAATAGAGGATTACATTCGGGTCAGAAATATCAAAATGAGATTTTTAGCCCACTAGGACGAGAGACACCCGAGTCTCTTAAGCGTCGCCTTTGTTTAAACCAAAACACAGAATTTGAAAAAAAAAATGGCCCTGGAGAAACTTGGTGGAATCAGATATTGCGTGATTTATGTTTGTTTAATGTTCTCACTTGAGGTCAGGGCTATTCTTGTGTCCTCAGAGAGACCTTGACAAAGCAAAAGCCCTCGCTTGGGACGTTCTGGGCCTCAGGCCAAGGTTTGGAGAAGAGCTTGTTCCCTGGAGATGCTCGCCTCCAATCCTTCTAGGTTCCACCCAGGATTCTGGAGGCCGTAAATCTGGAGAGTTCGGGGTTAGGTTGCCTTTAAACTTTGCTTCATGGTAGAATTTTAAAATGAACAGTCCATCTTCTCCATCAGTAATTGGCTGATGGGTTTTTTATGTTATTTATTTTTTCATTCATTCATTCATATCCCCTCTTTATTATTTTTATGAATAACTCAGGACAGCGAACATATTTATTTATTTATTTATTTATTTATTTATTTATTTATTTATTTATTTATTTATTTATTTATTTATTTATTTATTTGATTTCTATCCCGCCTTTCTCCCAAAGGACTCAGGGCGGTTTACAGCCAGATAAAAACAATATATATAATATATATATAATATATATATATTATATATATTATAATATATATATATATATATATTATATATATATATGGCCGGTTTAGCTCTGCCTGGTAAGGCCTGTTATTAAGAACACAAAGCCTGCAATTACTGCAGGTTCGAGCCCGGCCCAAGGTTGACTCAGCCTTCCATCCTTTATAAGGTAGGTAAAATGAGGACCCAGATTGTTGGGGGGGCAATAAGTTGACTTTGTAAATATTTACAAAAAGAATGAGACTATTTATTTATTTATTGTAAGCCGCCCTGAGTCTTCGGAGAAGGGCGGGGTATAAATGTAAACAAAAAAAAAAAAAAAAAAAAAAAAAATATAAAAATTTTAAAAATCTATTTCAATTTAGCTGAATTAAAACTTAAAAAACAGTAATAAAACTATAATAAACCCCTATATAGTAATAATAAAGTTACTATTACTTCAAGCCAGCCCTGCGCGGTAGAACAAAAACGTCTTCAACTCGCGAAGATAGGTCGGGAGGTCAGGGAGTTGTCATAACCCTGGAGGCAACTCATTCCAGAGGGCAGGAGCCCCCACAGAGAAGGCCCTCCCCTGGGGGTCGACATTGTTTGACTGACGGCACCCTGAGGAGGCCCTCCCTATGGGAGCGCACAGGTCGATGGGAGGCTATTGGTGGCAGCAGGCGGTCCCGTAAATAACCCAAAGTCACTCAGCTGGCTTTCATGGCTAAGGTGGGATTTGAACTCAGGGTCTCCCGGTTTCCAACTCAGTGCCTTAGCCACTAGACCAGACTGGTTTGAAACTCTTCCATGCCTAAAACATACCATCTCCTGGTGATTGGCTCCAAGTTGCCCAGCTGGCTTTCATGTCTAAGGTGAGACTAGAACTCACAGTCTCCTGGGGATTGGTTCAAAATCACCCAATCGACTTCCATGCCTAAGGCGGGACTGGAACTGTCTGTTTCCTGGTGATTGGCCTAAAGTCACCCAGCCAGCTTTCAAATAGTTTAATCATAAGAAAGTCGTACAATAAGCCATCATTACAGGTATATATCAGGGCTGAAATGCTCCTGTTTCAAACCGGATTGCCTGATCCGGTAGCAATGGTGGCAGATGGTTCAGAGAACCGGTACCCACCCCCCTGCATGCCCAGCTGAGCCGCACGATCATCAGAGGTTTTTTTTTTAAGTTTTAAAAGCATTTTTCCTTCGGCTGAAAAAATGCTTTTAAAAGTAAAAAAAAAAAGCCTCTGAAGGCTCAGCTGGGATCGTCACTCAGAACCTTTTAAAAGCATTTTTTCTACAACCTCTTCAGCCGAAGAGGTTGTAAAAAAAGCTTTTGAAAGGTTCTGACGATCAGGCAACTCAGCTGGGATTGTCAGAACCTTTTAAAAGCATTTCTTTTACAACCTCTTCGGCTGAAGAGGTTGTAGAAAAAATGCTTTTAAAAGAAAGAAAAAAAGTTGGCCACGCCCACCCAGACACATTACCCCCCACCAAGCCACACCCACAGAACTGGTAGTAACAAATTTTACATTTCACCGCTGATATATATCTACATATGACAGGAACCGGAAATACCTCACAGGAGCAGCTGAAAGCAGAATGCATCTCGAACTAATCCTGCCAAGACTGCAGACATAACCCCTGTAACAGCTTCCCTTTTTCATTAATACAACTATCACATATCAAAACATTATAAAACCTTATTAACCTTATAAGCATCATATATATATAAGTATTAAAACGATATAAAACATATTATTAAAACATGATAAACATTATAAAACGGTTGTGTCCCACTCCTCCTCTGATGGCCGGGTCGGGGAAGTCTGTATCAAGCATGGCCACAGAGCCTCTGCAGCTTTGCCAAAGTTCTGTCAGAGTTCTCAGGGCAGGCAGGAGACCAGGATGTGACTTCAGCAATCCAAATTAGACTTTGCCTGACTCAGAGAATGGCACAAAGCAGATCCTTTATATAGGCCATGGGGTTTGGCTCCATGACTCAGCACTTATCCAGGCCTGCCCCTCCCTTCCTTTTGCTGACGTCGCCTCTCCACTCTCCGGAAGCGTGGATCCCTCCACCCTCCAGCTGCCGGCAATTCCAGCTCGTGACTGGCTTCCTGTTCCTCATGTTCACATGCTGTGGGGGAGGAGTTTATTTGCTCCGTTTGTCCAGGCATGGTGCCAGGACTGGGGGCTGGAGGCATGTCAGGCCATTCGTCTTGCTCGGTCTGTCCGGGCGTGGTGCCAGGACTGGGGGCTGGAGGCATGCCAGGACATTCTTCTGCATTATCAGCGTCCGGCAGGAGATGAGAGGGACCCGGCTGCGGGTGGGGGGGGGGGAGAGTGGGGGGGCAAGCGAGGCACAACAAAAACATTGTGAAACATGCAAAGTTCCGAAGCAAGCAACTGGACAGGGGAAATCTTTTTCACTCATATTTGAAGGACAAAGGTGTGTTATTTCACTATCTAAAGTCCTCCTGCATTCTGCATCTAAGAGCCATGGTGGCAATGTGGTTAGAATGCAGTACTGCAGGTTAACTCACTGCTCACTGCCAGGAGTTCGATCCTGACCGGCTCAAGGTTGACTCAGCCTTCCGTCCTTCTGAGGTCGGTAAAATGAGGACCCAGATTGTGGGGGGAGGGGGGGCAATAGGCTGACTCTGTAACCCGCTTAGAGAGGGCTATAAAGCAGGGGTGAAATGTAAAATTTGTTACTACCGGTTCTGTGGGCGTGGCTTGGTGGGGAAGGTAATGTGACTGGGTGGGCGTGGCCAACTTTTTTTTTTTTTGCACTTTTAAAAGCATTTTTTCTACAACCTCTTTGGCCGAAGAGGTTGTAGAAAAAATGCTTTTAAAAGATTCTGATGATCCCAGCTGAGTTGCCTGATCGCCAGAACCTTTTAAAAACATTTTTTCTCCCACCTCTTCGGCCAAAGAGGTTGTAAAAAAAATGCTTTTAAAAGGTTCTGGCGATCAGGCAACTCAGCTGGGATCACCAGAGGAGCCTTTAAAAAGCTTTTTTTTTTTTTAACAACTTCTTTGGCCGAAGAGGTTGGTTAAAAAAAAAAAACTTTTAAAGGGTTTTGATGATCCCAGCTAAGCCGCGCGATCATCAGAGGCTTTTTTTAAAAAACTTTTAAAAGCATTTTTTCAGCCGAAGATCATGAGGCTCAGCTGGGGTGGAGGGGCAGGAGGGGGCAGGGATTTTTGCTACTGGTTCTCCAAATCACCCGCCGCCATTGCTACCAGATTGGGTGATCCAGTCCGAACCGGGAGCATTTCACCCCTGCTATAAAGGACTGGGAAGTGATCTATAAGTCTAAATGCTATTGCTATTGCCATTTCCCCCCCCAGGCTTCGTCTTCATGATGGAAAGCTTATAAAAGATCGCCGTTATCACCTCCGCACCTACCCGAATTGCTTCGTGGCCAAGGAGCTCATTGACTGGTTGATTGACCACAAAGAAGCCCCTGACCGTCAGACAGGGATACGGCTGATGCAGAAGCTCATGGACCATGACATTCTTCATCACGGTTGGTCGGCTTCTTAATTCTGGTTACCTTTGAGGATTTTCCCCAATGACGTGAATAGAATAGAATAGAATAGAATAGAATAGAATAGAATAGAATAGAATAGAATAGAATAGAATAAAAAATTTTATTGGCCAAGTGTGATTGGACACACAAGGAATTTGTCTTGGTGCATATGCTCTCAGTGTACATAAAAGAAAAGATACCTTCATCAAGGTACAACATTTACAACACAATTGATGGTCAAGATATCAATATAAATCATAAGGATTGCCAGCAACAAGTTATAGTCATACAGTCATAAATGGAAAGAGATTGGTGATGGGAATGCCTTATCCACATGATCTGGTGGTTCTCTTAAACCAGGGGTCTCCAACCTTGGCAACTTGAAGGCTTGTGGACTTCAACTCCCAGAATTCCTCAGCCAGCAAAGCTCTGGTGGCTCAGCAGACTATGTCTGTCTGTTATTAACACAGCTGCTTGCAATTACTGCAGGTTCAAGTCCCACCAGGCCCAAGGTTGACTCAGCCTTCCATCCTTTATAAGGTAGGTAAAATGAGGACCCAGATTGTTGGGGGCAATAAGTTGACTTTGTATATAATATACAAATGGATGAAGACTATTGCTTGACACAGTGTAAGCCGCCCTGAGTCTTCGGAGAAGGGCGGGATATAAATTCAAATAATAAAAAAAAAGTTGCTAAGGTTGGAGACCCCTGTCTTAAACCAAATCTGGGCCTTTTATTTACCCTACCCAAGCCACATCTGGTCCTTTGGCTGCCCTTGTGGTCGTAAATCAAGGACTACTTGTAATGAAAGAGGAGGGTTCTTAACAAAACAGGGGGATAATCTGAAAGGCCGGTAAAAGTATGAAGGGAGGAAACATAAAAGTACAGGATGAATAATAAGATTGACATTAAGTGCCATAGAATCAGACACAAGTCCTGGAGACTGAGTGGTGTAAACAAAAGAAAGGGAAGAGGCCCAAGTTTTGGAAAAAAAAAAAAGATTTATTTAAGCCCAAAATATTCCTTTCCCAACGACACCTCTGAAACATTTGTGAACCAAGAGACATTCACCAGCCTTTTTAACTACCGGTAGGTTTATTATAACAATGTTAATTCTTAGCCTAGAAACCAGAGACTGTGACCCTCCTTAGGCATGAAAGCCGACTGGGTGACTTTGGGTTGATCACCAGGAGACTGTGAGTTCTAGTCCTCCATTAGGCAGGAAAGAGGGCTGGCTGACTTTGAACCAATCACTAGGACACTCTGAGTTCTAATCCTCCTTTACGCAGGAAAGAAGGCTGGCTGACTTTAAGCCAATCACCAGGAGACCGTGAGTTCTAATCCTGATTTAGACAGGAAAGAGGGCTGGCTGACTTTAAGCCAATCACCAGGAAACTGTGAGTTCTAGTCCTGATTTAGGCAGGAAAGAGGGCTGGCTGACTTTTGGCCAATCACTAGGAGACTGTGAGTTCTAGTCCTGCCTTAGACATAAAAAATGACTTTGGACCAGTCCCTCTCTCTCAGCTCCATCCACCTCACAGGGTTGTTGTGGTAAAATAAGAGGAGGAAGGTATATTCGGTAAGTTCACTGCCTTGAATTATTTGTAAAAACAATAAATAAACACCAAATAAAATACACAAATATACTCTGTAATTACTTCCTTATCGGTGAAATGCAACAGATTCTTACTTATCATTTGGGAGTTTGCATTTCTGAACCTTCTTTGTAAACTGTTCAAAAGTAACTTTATATTTCTACTTTACTTACAATCTCTTCCTGCTAAAGAGATTTGTCTCCGTCTTTTTATTATTTGTTTTCCGAAAAGCACAAATTGGTGCATATCCCAGGAAGCTGGGGAACATATCCTTGAGTCTTTAAGGATGCGAGTGAACAACCAAGAATAAACCTGTAAAATAAGATATATATTTTTTTAAAGATCTTGTTCATTTGAGAAAGGAGGGTTTTCTTTGCAGACAGCTGGAACTTCTTGAAGGGGTGAAGGTTTGTTTCTTTAAAAGAGAAGATGGGACCAGTTTCTCAACAAGCCCACCACGAAGAAGTCAACCATTGAGGTAGAAATGCTCAGTGGGGGGGAAAAATGTAGGTGTTTCCTGCTTGATGAATATCCCCTGTTCATGATTTATCTGGCAGAGGCCCCTCCACAAAGCCTGGGTCTATCCCCACCTCCAAATATGCTTCAAACTATCTGAAGGTGGCTCAAAATCCAAATATGAAGGTTGTGGGATATTTCCTCACGACTTTCTGGGGCCGAGCAAGTACAGTCAACAGAAGCTTGGACCAGCAGCTCTGTGTGTATCTGAGAACTTCATGTGTAAACACAGAACGGAGTAAGGAATTTCTGGTGCCCTGGTGGGGCATGTAGGTGGAGCGGTCAAACCCCAGATCTGAGGAACTGAAGTCTTCTTTGATGGCGTTTTCTTCACGGACAGGAATCAAACATTCCACAGACACCTTTGCATATTTTCAGGGGTGTAGGCAGTTACCAAATAGGACAGCCTGCCTCAGTGGTGGGTTTCAAATTTTTTTACTACCGGTTCTGTGAGTTTGGCTTGGTGGGCGTGGCAGGGGAAGGATTCTGTAAAATCTCCATTCCCTCCCCACTCCAGGGGAAGGTTACTGCAAAATCCCCATTTCCTCCCGATCAGCTGGGACTCGGGAGGCAGAGAATAGATGGGGGCAGGACCAGTCAGAGGTGGCATTTACCAGTTCTCCGAACTACTCATAATTTCTGCTACCGGTTCTCCAGAACTGGTCAGAACCTGTTGAAACCCACCTCTGGTCAGCCTGATGTGGGGATGATTTTCAGAAATGGTACCTAAGTGAGAGGATGCCCCAAAGGTGCTTTTTTTTCAAGAGGCTACTCAAGTTTCTGGTTTTTCTCTTAAGATGTTTTGCTTCTTATCCAAGAAGCTTCTTCAGCTCTGACTGGATGGTTGTTGTGGTCTGCCAGTGGCCAGCGGATCTGGCAGCAGAGTCAGACAGTGAGGAGGTTGGAGAGAAACTTGGGCCAGTCCTGGGGGCTGGAGAAAGTTTGGACGAGGGTTCTGCATCGGAGGCAGAGAGGGGGCCAAGGCCATCTGATAGTTATGTGCAGCCTCCAGAGTTTGACATCAGCAAGGCAGAAGAACAGCGGGAGCCTGTTCCCAGTGTGTGCGTGCACTGAGCTGCCAAACGACAAGAACAATTAAGAAAACAGGGTCGACTTGGGAGTAAGGCTTGGAGATGATCGGCCCCTTCCATAAGACATAAAAGAAGAGCGAACGGGACTAATTGCAGGAAGCAATTAGTTCATTTGGCTGATTCAAGATTTGCAAGTGACTCTGTGCCAAGTTTGGCCTTGCCTTGCGTCTGGAAATTAATTCTCTGGCAGTGTTCCATGTGAGATAGGTGGGTGTTGATAACCTTCCTTTGAAAGACTGTTTATGAAGCCTTGCAGACTGTAAATGAAAGTAATTTACAGTCGTATAAATGAAAGAGGTTTTGTGGGACTAAGACTTTGCTTCATGCTCTCTAAGGAAGCCTAGGTCATTAGCATCCTGGTTAGCCAGTCGTTGAGGCCACTTGGAGATTTATCTGTGTCCTCAGGGTCACCTGAGTGGTGAAAATGAGTGTGGAGCCTTCTTGGAACTGCTGAAAGGACGGTGTTGTAGACCAGAGATAGATGATGTTGTATCCCTCCTCCTCTGTTGAGAGAGGGCTGTTCAATTTTGACATCGATGGCCTCTTTGACCCCTCTTTCAACAAAGAGGGTCCACAAAGTCCACATTTTGGACAAAGAAGACAGCTGGTTTTCATGGCCTGGATGACTGAGAATCTTCATAGACATCTAGATGAGGATGGAATCTACCTCTTTGTCTGTTCTGAACAGAGCTTGGTGTTTGACTTGCCTACAGCTTCCATCATCTTTTGACAATTGTTCTTGTTCAGTCGCTAAGTCTGCTCTGACTCTTTGTGATCCCATGGAGCACAGCATGTCACCCCCATCCCTACCCTGTCCTCTGCTGTCTCCTGTGGTTTGCCCAAATTCACGTCCGTTGTGTTGATGAGACCATCTAATCATCTCATCCTCTGCCGTCCCCTTCTCCTTTTGCCTTCCATCTTCCCCAACATCAGAGTCTTCTCCAAGACGTCCATTCTCCTCATTTGGTGGCCAAAATATTTGAGCTTCAGCTTCGGGATCTGATCTTCCAAAGGACGGTCAGGGTTGATTTCTTTTAGGATCGACTGATTGGATCCCCTTGCAGTCCAAGGGACTTCCCTATTTTGATGACCAGAGCACATACATCAAGTTCTTCTACATACAACTATATCAACTTCTATATAGATTCTTCTTTGTAGATTGCTTATTTAGCATCTATGACTATCACTAAGTGTTGTATCTCATGTTTTATGATGAATGTATTTTTACAATGGCTATGATAATGTTCTACCGCTATTGTTGTATGTACACTGAAAGCTTATGCATGGGAAACAAATTCCTTGTGTGTCTAATCACACTTGGACAATAAAGAATTCTAAATTCTAAATATTTTCTGGTGCAGTACAGGTAGTCCTTGACTTACAACCACAAATGAGCCCAATTGCTAAGCAAGACACTTCTGTAGTGGCTTGTCCCCCATTTTATGACCTTTTTTTTGGTCACTATTGTTAAATGAGAATCTGGCTTCCCTCATTGACTCTGGTTGTAAGAAGGCAGGTAGAAAGGTCACAAATAGTGATCAATCAGAATAGATCCGGAAGGGACCTTGGACATCTTCTAGTCCAGCCCCCTGCTCAAGCAGGAGACTCTATACCAGAGGTGGGTTTCAGCAGGTTCTGACCAGTTCTGGAGAACCGGTAGCGGAAATTTTGAGTAGTTTGGAGAACCGGTAGTAAAAATTCTGACAGGTCCCGTCCCCGTCTATTCTCTGCCTCCCAAGTCCCAGCTGATTGGGAGGAAATGGGGATTTTGCAGTAACCTTCCCCTGGATTGGGGAGGGAACGGAGATTTTACAGGATCCTCCCCCTGCCACGCCCACCAAGCCACGCCCACCAAGCCATGCACACCCACCAAGCCACACCCACAGAACTGGTAGTAAAATATTTTGAAACCCACCACTGGCTTGGACAATCTGGAATTGCGCTGCCTGCAGTCCGATTTAAGCATAGTATACAACATTGTCTGCTACAATGTCTTGCCTGTCAACAACTTCTTGAGTTTTGAAGAGAGATGGAAAGGGAGAAGGAGGGAGAGAGAAAGAAGAAAGGGAAGAGGAGGGTAGGAAGGGTAGGGGAAATAAGAGTAGGAGAGAAGGTCAGACAGGGAGGAAGTGGGGGGGAGGGGGAGAAAGAAAGGGGAAGTAGAGAAGGATTAGGAGAGGAAAGAAGAAAGCAGGTAGGATGAAAGAAGGGAGGAAGAGGAAGGAGAAGAAGAAAGGATTGCTGTGAAAGGGAAAAAAAGATGAAATGGAAGAAAGGCAACCTTGAACGTATTTGAATATATTAGGATAAAAATTGAAATAGTTAAAAAAGAAGGATGAAAAAGAATGTATATCAATAAAAATGGAGAAATTAAAATCTGAGGGCGAAAGAAGAGGATATTTAGTGAAATGAGCAAAGAAATATTGGGGTATGAATAAAAACTATGGAAAAAAAAGAATATTTTGGCAAAAATTGTAATTAAGTAAAATATTTGAATATATTGAATTGTATAAGACATCATATGGTCAATACTCTGCTTATAAATTATATATGAATGTGGGAGGGGGGATTTAAATAAATAAAAAAAAACAGTAAAAACTTGTTCAAAAAAAAAAACCCAACACAACTTCTTCAGTTTTAATCACAATAGTACACGGGCAAACAATCAATACAAACTCAAGGTAAACCGCTCCAAATTCGATTGCAGGAAATACGATTTCAGCAACATAGTGGCCGACTCCAGGAATCCTCTACTCGACTCCATTGTTACAGCCTCAAACCCTCACAGCTTCAACTTCAAACTGTCTACCGTGGACCTCACCCAGTGGTGGGATTCAAGTAATTTAACAACCGGTTCTCTGCCCTAATGATTTCTTCCAACAAACCAGTTTGCCAAACAGCTCAGAAAGTTAACAACCGGTTCTCCTGAAGGGGTGCGAACTGGCTGAATCCCACCACTGACTTCACCCCATTCTTAAGAGGTCCGTAAAGGGGGTGTGCATAAGCGCAACAGCGTGCCTGCCATCCCTGTCCTACTGCCCTCATTTATTTGTGTCTACTTCCTTTGTTTATGTTTAGGTTCATACCTATACTTGTTATCTATATATGTTTGACAAACAAACAAAGAAACAAATAAATAAAATGATATTATTATTATTATTATTATTATTATTATTATTATTATTATTATTATTATTATTATTATTATTATTAAGATAGATAGATAGATAGATAGATAGATAGATAGATAGATAGATAGATAGATAACAACTGTCTCACTCAGCATCGGAAACTTTGGGCTCAATTGTGGTCCTACGTTTAGGACTCCCTGTACCTTCAAAAGGGTCACACGTAAACCCTTTTCCAAGTTTAGTAATGAGGTGGTAGATAAAAAGAGCAAGGAGGGTGCTTTAACGGACGGGGCCATCTGTTCTCCAATGGGGGAATGTTTGCAGATCTGTCCCTTCTGCCTGAATTACGCAGCTCGGTAAACATTAAATTTCATACAGCCGGCTGCAGATCCATCTCGCAACAAATGAAATGCTGCTCTGGGACTCTAAGGGAAGTGCAATTAGTTTAGGGTTAATTATTAACGCTCACAGAGCCAGTTTGGCGTAGCGGTGAAAGCATCAGGCGTGAAACTGGGAGACGGTGAGTTCTAGTCCCGCCTTGGGTACATAAATAAGATAAAATAAATTAAAGCAAAACAAAGTAAACTGATTCATCATAATCTCCATCATATCTTTTAGTGAAAGCATTTTATATATCTATGTCTGTCTGTCCGTCCATCATCCATCTATCCATCCATCCATTAGCTATGTATCTATGTATCTGTATCTATCTATCAAATATCTATCTATCTATCTATCTATCTATCTATCTATCTATCTATCTATCTATCTATCTATCCATCCATCATCTATCTATCTATCTATCTATCTATCTATCTATCCATCCATCATCTATTTATCTATCTATCTATCTATCTATCTATCTATCTATCTATCCATCCATCCATCCATCATCTATCTATCTATCTATCTATCTATCTATCTATCTATCTATCTATCTATTTATCTATTTATCCATTATCTATCTATCTGTCTATCTATCTATCTATCTATCTATCTATCCATCCATCATCTATCTATCTATCTATCTATCTATCTATCTATCTATCTTAATAATAATAATAATAATAATAATAATAATAATAATAATAATAATAATAATATCAGAGTTGGAAGGGACCTTGGAGGTCTTCTAGTCCAACCCCCTGCCCAGGTAGGAAACCCTACACCATTTCAGACAAATGGCTATCCAACATTTTCTTAAAAATTTCCAGTGTTGGAGCATTTACAACTTCTGCAGGCAAGTTGTTCCACTGATTAATTGTTCTAACTGTCAGGAAATTTCTCCTTAGTTCTAGGTTGCTTCTCTCCTTGATTATTTTCCACCCATTGCTTCTTGTTCTACCCTCAGGTGCTTTGGAGAATAGCTTGACTCCCTCTTCTTTGTGGCAACCCCTGAGATATTGGAACACTGCTACCGTGTCTCCCCTAGTCCTTCTTTTCATTAAACTAGACATACCAAGTTCCTGCAACCGTTCTTTATATGTTTTAGCCTCCAGTCCCCTAATCATCTTTGTTGCTCTTCTCTGCACTCTTTCTAGAGTCTCAACATCTTTTTTACATTGTGGTGACCAAAACTGGATGCAATATTCCAAGTCTATCATCTATCTATCTATCTATCTATCTATCTATCTATCTATCTATCTATCTATCTATCTATCTATCTATCTATCTATCTAGCAAGTCTATCATCTATCTAGATATAGATACAAACACACATACATAGCCCTTGAGTTACGGCCACAATTGAGCCCAAAATTTCTGTTGCTAAATGAGACATTTGTTAAGTGAGTTTAGCCCATTTTACGACTTTTTTTTGCCACAGTTGTTATGTGAAGCATTGCGTTTGTAAACTTAGTAACCTGGTTGTTAAGTGAATCTGGCTTCCCCATTGACTTTGTTCATCAGAAGGTTGCAAAACGGGATCACATGACCCCGAGACACTGCAACCATCATAAATATGAGTTCAGTTGCCAAGTGGTTAAATTTTGATCACCGTGACCATGGGGATATGGCAATGATCACAAGTGTGAAGAACGGTCGTAAGTCACTTTTTTCAGTGCTGTTGTAACTTCCAGTGGTCACTAAATGAACTGCTGTAAGTCGAGGACTCCGTGTTATCATACCAAATGTAACCTTGCATTTTTGTCTCTGTTGGAGGCCTGCTTTTTGGGGGAGCGAATGGTCTGACTTGGGCCTCAGAGCTTTGAAGGGGCTAAGAATTGTCTTAAACTTTTTTTCAGTGTGTGACGAACATCCAGACTACAAGGACGCTAAGCTACTCTATCGCTTCCGCAAGGATGATGGGACCTTCCTGCTCAACAAGGAAGTCAAGGTGTTCCTGAGAGGACAAAGCCTCTACGAGACGTACGTGAACCAGGGGTGGAATCCTGCAGGTTCTGACAGGTTCTGGAGAACTGGTAGCAGAAATTTTCAGCCGTTCGGAGAACCGGCAAATACCACCTCTGGCTGGCCCCAAGAGTGGGGTGGGAATGGAGATTTTGCAATATCCTTCCTTTGCCATGCCCACCAAGCCACGCCCACAGAACCGGTAGTAAAAAAAATTGGATTTCACCACTGACCTGAACCCTCCACCCTTCCTGGTCTCTGGAGGTTTCGGTGGAAACCCATGAACTACATTTCCCTGGGCTTTAATTTTGAGAGGATTTGGAAAAAAGAAGATAAATGGGAATTCCTTCCTTCCTTCCTTCCTTCCTTCCTTCCTTCCTTCCTTCCTTCCTTCCTTCCTTCCTTCCTCCCCCCCCTCCCTTTCTATTGAGGAAGGAAGGAAGGAAGAAAGGAAGGAAGGAAGGAAGGAAGGAAAGAAAGAAAGAAAGAAAGAAAGAAAGAAAGAAAGAAAGAAAGAAAGGATTTTATAGCTAGATGGTTTGGCAAAAAAGTTGAAAGAAAAGGAAGGAAGAAAGGAAGAAAGGAAAGAAAAAAAGGAAAGAAGGAAGGAAGGAAGGAAGGAAGGAAGGAAGGAAGGAAGGAAGGAAGAAAAAAAAAGGATTTTATAGCTAGATGGTTTTGCAAAAAAGTTGAAAGGAAAGACAGACAGACAGACAGACAGACAGACAGACAGACAGACAGACAGAAAGAAAGAAAGAAAGAAAGAGAAAGAAAGAAAAGAAGGAAGGAAGGAAGGAAGGAAGGAAGGAAGGAAGGAAGGAAGCAAGCAAGCAAGCCATGAAAATTGTCTGGGTGACTTTGGGCCAATCACCAGGAGATTATGAGTTCTAGTCCCACTTTAGGCATGCAAGCCGGCTGGGTGACTTGAGGCCCAGCCGTCCTCTCTTTCAGCCCAATCCACCTCACAGGGTTGTTGTTGTGGGGAAAATAGGAGGAGGAAGGAGCGTTAGGCTTGTTCACCACCTTGAATTATATAAAATTATATAATTTTATAAATAAATAAAATTATAAATAAATTATAATTTATTTATAATTTATAAATAAATTATAAATAAAATTTATAATTTTAATTATAAAAAATAAAAAAAAAAATATCTCTAAGTGGCTACACAAAGGTAAGACGAAATGCCAAAATTTGCTGCTGCAGAGCTGGCTATTATTCGCCCCTCCCCCTACTTCAGTCATTGCCATTATTGGTTGTCACTGAGGGAAGAAAACAGCAGGGACTAGTCACTTTGGTGGCATTCGAAGCATTCCACTTTTTTCTAGATCTGAGGACCAATTCAGGCACTTGTCAGGAGCCGAAAAACCCAACCCGAAGGCCCCCCCCAATTAAAACAATAAATAAACAGAGAAATAAAGTAGACTTGTACTGCCCTCCAGTGGTGATAGATGAATTAGGCTCCTTCTAAAAATCTTGATAGAAAACCTCATTTCTGCCAGCTCGTTTTTTCATTTGACACTGATTGAACAGATTAACAGAGTTGGATGGGACCTAATAGATTATCTAGTCCAACCCCTGCTCCATTCAAGCAGGAGACCCTATACCATTTCTGACAAATGGCAGTCCAATCTTTTCTTGAAAGTCTCAAGCGATGAAGCGCCCACAACTTGGAATTGCTTGGAATTATAGGTCGTCCTCGTTTTAGTGGACTGTTTAGTGACCATTCAAAGTTATAATGGCAGCGATAGGCCTCTAGACCAATTCTGCTTAAACTTGACAACTTTAAGTTGTCTGGACTCCATCTCCCAGAATTCCCCAACCAGCCACTGAGATTCTTTCCAAACTCTATGATTCCCGATTCCTCGTGCAGTTCTTTAACCACTGTACTTTCTCTCTTTTAATTTTGCCGATCTATTTTGGAAGAAATGATTAGCTTTGGAAATATTTTCCCCTTCTATTAGATTAGCGATTAGATAATATATAATATAACAACAGAGTTGGAAGGGACCTTGGAGGCCTTCTAGTCCAACCCCCTGCCCAGGCAGGAAACCCTACACCATCTCAGACAGATGGTTATCCAACATTTTCTTTAAAATTTCCAGTGTTGGAGCATTCACAACTTCTGAAGGCAAGCTGTTCCACTTATTAATTGTTCTAACTGTCAGGAAATTTCTCCTTAGCAGCATCAATTTTGGGCTCAATTGTAGCCGTAAATCGAGGACTATCTGTAGTCCTTGACTTTGAACCGTTCATTTGGCAATCGTTTAAAGTTGCAAGAACACCTGGAAAAGGTGCCTTATGAGTGGTCCTCAAATTTACAACCATTGCAGCTTTCCCACGGTCTTGGAATCAAAATTTAGATATTATTATTATTATTATTATTATTATTATTATTATTATTATTATTATTATTATTATTATTATTATTATTATTATTATTATTATTATTATTATTATTATTATTATTATTATTATTATTAAATTTCTATACCGCCCTTCTCCCGAAGGTCTCAGGGCGGTCTACAGCCTTATTAAAATACATAGATAGACAATAAATTTAAAAAGTCTAAACGGAGGAAAACTCCCTGAGCAAATTTCTCACTTAGCAGCATCAATTTTGGGCTCAATTGTAGCCGTAAATCGAGGACTATCTGTAGTCCTTGACTTAGAACCGTTCATTTGGCAATCGTTTAAAGTTGCAAGAACACCTGGAAAAGGTGCCTTATGAGTGGTCCTCAAATTTACAACCATTGCAGCTTTCCCACGGTCTTGGAATCAAAATTTAGATATTATTATTATTATTATTATTATTATTATTATTATTATTATTATTATTATTATTATTATTATTATTATTATTATTATTATTATTATTATTATTATTATTATTATTATTATTATTATTATTATTATTATTATTATTATTATTATTATTATTATTATTATTATTATTATTATTATTATTATTATTATTATTATTATTATTATTATTATTATTATTATTATTATTATTATTATTATTATTATTATTATTATTATTATTATTATTATTATTATTATTATTATTATTATTATTATTATTATTATTATTATTATTATTATTATTATTATTATTATTATTATTATTATTATTATTATTATTATTATTATTATTATTATTATTATTATTATTATTATTATTATTATTATTAGCAACTTCTGCAGGCAAGTTGTTCCATTGATTAATTGTTCTAACTGTCAGGAAATTTCTCCTTAGTTCTAAGTTGCTTCTTTCTTTGATCAGTTTCCACCCATTGCTTCTTGTTCTACCCTCAGGTGCTCTGGAGAACCGCCCAACTCCCTCTTCTTTGGGGCAGCCCCTGAGATATTGGAACACAGCTATCATGTCTCCCCTAGTCCTTCTTTTTGTTAAACTAGACATACCCAGTTCCTGCAACCGTTCTTCATATGTTTTATCCTCCAGTCCCCTAATCATCTTTGTTGCTCTTCTCTGCACTCTTTCTAGAGTCTCAACATCTTTTTTACATCGTGGCGACCAAAACTGAATGCAATATTCCAAGTGTGGCCTTACCAAGGCATTATAAAGTGGCACTAACACTTCACGTGATCTATGAGATTAGATCATTAGATGTTTTCACCGTGGTTTGCCATTACAATACTCCGTAGTTTCGTATGTCATCAGATATAGGCTGATCAGCAGGATTTTAAATACGATAAATACAAATACCTTGACTTACAACATTTCACTTAGCGACCGTTCGAAGTTACAACGGCACTGAAAAAAGTGATCTAGGACCCTTTTTCACTCTTGTGGCTGTTGCAGCATCCCCATGGTTGCATGATTTATGTTTGGAATCTTGACAACTGACTCACATTTATGATGGTTGCAGTGTCCCGGGGT
Organism: Ahaetulla prasina; assembly: GCF_028640845.1. Lineage (NCBI taxonomy): Eukaryota > Metazoa > Chordata > Lepidosauria > Squamata > Colubridae > Ahaetulla > Ahaetulla prasina. The sequence goes on from NC_080541.1 coordinate 221,791,648, forward strand.
CGTGTGATCCCTTTTTTGCGACCTTCTGACAAGCAAAGTCCATGGGGAAACCAGATTCCCTTAACAATTTCCCTCTTACTAACTTAATAACTGCAATGATTCACTGAAAAAAAAGTGGAGAGGAAAGTCGTAAAACGGAGGAAAACTCCCTGAGCAAATTTCTCACTTAGCAGCATCAATTTTGGGCTCAATTGTAGCCGTAAATCGAGGACTATCTGTAGTCCTTGACTTAGAACCGTTCATTTGGCGATCGTTTAAAGTTGCAAGAACACCTGGAAAAGGTGCCTTATGAGTGGTCCTCAAATTTACAACCATTGCAGCTTTCCCACGGTCTTGGAATCAAAATTTAGATATTATTATTATTATTATTATTATTATTAATTAAATTTCTAGACCGCCCTTCTCCCGAAGGACTCAGGGCGGTGTACAGCCTTATTAAAATACATAGATAGACAATAAATTTAAAATAATTTTAAAATGAAATATTTAACCGGCCAATTTAACTAAAAATAGCAAAACCAATTAAAATCAGTACAAAATTTAAAATTTAAAATTTAAAAAACTAAAAAATCTAATCCAGTCCTGCGCACCTGAATAAGTGTGTTTTAAGTTCACGACGGAAGGTTCTAAGGTCCGAGAGTTGGCGAAGTCCTGGGGGGAGCTCGTTCCAGAGGGCGGGAGCCCCCGCAGAGAAGGCCCTTCCCCTGGGTGTCGCCAGACGACACTGCCTAGCTGACGGCACCCTGAGGAGTCCCTCTCTGTGAGAGCGCACGGGTCGGTGAGAGGTATTCGGTAGCAGAAGGCGGTCCCGTAAATAATAGATAAAGGTAAAAGTTCCCCTTGCACATATGTGCTAGTCTTTCATGACTCTAGGAGGCGGTGCTCATCTCCGTTTCAAAGCCGAAGAGCCAGCGCTTTCCGAAGACGTCTCCGTGGTCATGTGGCCAGCATGACTCAACGCCAAAGGTGCACGGAACGCTGTTACCTTCCACCCAAAGGTGGGAAGGTGCGTAAGTGTGAAAAATGCTCCTGAGTCCCTTTTTTCAGTGCTTCGGTAACTTTGAATGGTCACTCCATGAATTGTTGCAAGTTGAGGACCACACCTACGACGGCCCAGTTGGACTTGGATTTGCTGCATGTCTGAATTTATTTATTTATTTATTTATTTATTCGAATTTTTATACCGCCCTATCTCCCGAAGGACTCAGGGCGGTTCACAGCCAGATAAAAACATGCAAATAATACAAGTAAAAACAACAATTAAAAAACTTATTAATTAGGCCAAATTAAAAATATCACTAGAATAAAATAATATAAAACCCCATTAAAAACTAAATTTAAAAACTAAAACCCTAGGCTAGCCCTGCGCAAATAAATAGATGTGTCTTAAGCTCGCGGCGGAAGGTTCGGAGGTCAGGAAGTTGACAAAGCCCTGGGGGAAGCTCGTTCCAGAGGGTGGGAGCCCCCACAGAGAAAGCCCTTCCTCTGGGTGTCGCCAGTCGGCACTGCCTGGCGGACGGCACCCTGAGGAGTCCCTCTCTGTGAGAGCGTACGGGTCGGTACGCTCTCACAGAGATAGGATTTGTGGTTTGTTGAACTCAGCAGATATCCTTGTTTTGGTGTCTTCTTGTCTGTTGATTGTAGGCTGATCAGCATGGACAATTCCATCCTCAAAGCCAGAGAAGAAAACCTGGTTAAATACCAGAGGAGCTTTTTGGCGTGTGAGATGGTTGACTGGCTGGTGGAGGAAGGGGAGGTTGCCAACCGGAAGGAAGCTACGGAACTCTGCCAAACCCTCCTTGAACACGGGATCATCCAGCAAGGTATATATGCCAATAACCCTGAGAAGTTGGCACACAAGACTGAAAAAGGGATAGAAGAGAATATTTGTAGCTGAGGGTAGGGTTTCTTGGTGCTCTCTGAGCTGGGTGGTTTTCTTACAGACGTTTCATGACCAAACTAGGTAACATCATCAGCAGCAGTGGTGGAATTCACATTTTTTTTTACTACCAGTTCTGTGGGCGTGGCTTGGTGGGCGTGGCGTGGCTTGGTGGGTGTGACAGGGGAAGGATACTGCAAAATTGCCATTCTCACCCTACTCCAGGTGAAGGATACTGCAAAATCTCTATTCCCTCCCAACTCCAGGGGAAGGAGAATGCAAAATCTCCATTCCCTCCCTACTCCAGGGGAAGGATATTGCAAAATCTCCATTCCCTCCCCACTCCTGGGGGAAGGATATTGCAAAATCTCCATTCCCACCCCATTCCAGGGGAAGGATATTGCAAAATCTCCATTCCCTCCCACCCCACTCTGGGGCCAGCCAGCGGTGGTATTTTCCGGTTCTCCGAACTCCTCAAAATTTCCGCGACCGGTTCTCTAGAATCAGAATAGCACCCGTGGTTAGTAGGAAATGGGGTTTGCCCTGATGATGTTACCTAGTTTGGTAATGAAAGGTCTGCAAGAAAACCACCAAGCTCAGAGAGCACCAAGGACACCACTGAAGCGCTATGTGGCATATGATGGTTTGAATAATAGTAGTTGTCTACTTATGACCATTCATCTAACAATTGTTTGAAGGGGCTAAAAAAAAAAGCGACTGATGACCAATCCTTGCACTTATGACCATTACAGCATCCCCCATGGTCATATGATCGACATTTGGGCGCTAGATAACCAGCAGGTATTTATGATGGTTGCGGCATCTCCACGGTCCTATAGTCACGGGTAGCTGCTGTTTGTGACCTTCCCAGGGTCTTCTGACACGGAAAACCAATACCAGTTGCCGAATTTTGATCCTGTTCTGTCTCCTTCCCCACTTCAGACTCACGAGCTGGCCTTCAGCCAGTGGATTCACAGCTCTTATCAGTCCTGGCAGAGAAATCGCAGTTGCCTGCCAAAGTTCAAACAAATGACTCACGTAGCAAGACTTTCAGTTCTTTTTGAAACGGATCAGCTAAACTTTTGCTTCCCGTGGAGTGAGAGCAGTCCCAAAGGTCCTTATATATCCTGTGGGGTGGGGCTCCTGCCCCACCCTTTCTTTTGATGACGCCGCCTCTCTAATCATCTGAAGCACGGGTCAAGCCAAGCTTGATTATTATTATTGTCAGCTGGGTCTGAAGGCGTAGCCGGGGGAAGGGAGAAATCAGGGGATGACGGCCTCATTATGTCCTCCGACTGGTCTGGTTCTGGCTCCTGGAGCCGAGCCAAAGGAATTTGTGCTCCCAAGGTAAGCCTTACCGGCCCTTCCCCCTCACTCTCGGAGTCACTGTCGGGCATGGGGCCAGGTTCGGGGGCTGGAGTCACAACAGATCCCTTGACCACGGGGGATGCTGCGATGGACGTTAAGTGTGAACAAATGCTCATTAGGCCCTTTTTTCCCCCCAGTGTCATGGTAACTTTGAATGGCCACTCAGCGAATGGCTTGTAGGTCAAGGACTACCTGTATGCTCCTTCTTTCCGCACAGTCTCCGCTCAGTGCCATTTTTATGACCGGGATCTCCTCTACCAGTTCCGTATCAATTTCCGCCGGAGGAGGCGACTCACAGAACTGCTGAGTGAAAGTTTGCACAGGACACTTTCGGACAGCCCGGACAGCCCCTTCTGCCTCCGCAAGCTCAACCCCGAGCAAAACCCCTCCAGTTTCTTGTCAGGTACCTGGGGATATTGGGGGGAGGGGGGCAGGAAGGAAACAGGAGGAGGAGGAAAGGAAAGGAAAGGGAAGGGAAGGGAAGGGAAGAGGAAAGGAAAGGAAAGGAAGGGAAGGAAGGAAGGAAGGAAGGAAGGAAGGAAGGAAAGAAGAGAAGAGAAGAAGAGAGAAGAGAAGAGAAGAAAGGAAAGGAAAGGAAAGGAAAGGAAAGGAAAGGAAAGGAAAGGAAAGGAAAGGAAGGAAGGGAAGGGAAGGAAGGAAGGAAGAGGAAAGGAAGGAAGGAAGGAAGGAAGGAAGGAAGGAAGGAAGGGAAGAGAAGAGAAGGAAAGGAAAGGAAAGGAAGGGAAGGGAAGGGAAGGGAAGGAAAGGAAAGGAAAGGAAAGGAAAGGAAAGGAAAGGAAAGGAAAGGGAGGGGAGATGAGTGGAGTGGAGAGGAGAGAGAAGGAGAGAGGGGAGGGAGGAAAGAGAAGGGAGAAGTAGAGGAAAGAAGGAAGAAGGGAAGGGAAAGAAAGGAAAGGAAAGAGGGAGGGAGGGAGGAAAGAAAGAGAAGGGAGAAGTAGGGGAGAGGAAAAGAAAAGAAAGATAGAAAAAGAGGAGGAAAGGAAAGGAGGAGGAAGGAAAGAGAAGGGAGGAAAGAAGGAAGAAGGGAAAGGAAAAGAGAAGAAAGGAAAGGAAAGAGAGAGGAAAGAAAGAGAAAGGAGAAGTAGAGGAAAGGAAAAGAAAAGAAAGGGAGAAAAAGAGGAGGAAAGGAAAGGAAAGGGAGAGGGAGGGAGGAAAGAAGTAGAGGGAAGAAGGGAAGGGAAGAAAGGAGGAGGAAGTAGAGGAAAGGAAAAGAAAAGAAAAGAAACGGAGAAAAATAGGAGTAATGGAAAGGAAGAAGAAAGGAAGGAAAGAGGGGAGGAAGGTGCAAGGATGAAGGAGTAATAGAAGTACATGAAGGAAACAGCAGGAGGAAGAAGGAGAAGGAGTGAGGAAAAGAAAGGCGAAGGTGAAGAAGGAAGGAGGGAGAGGGAAGGAGGAAAGAGAAGGACAAATATCCCTTGAATAAAACATCCCTCTGGTTCCCTTATCCAGCTCTACTTCTTCCGTTACCCCAGCACTTCCTGGCATGACAGTCATCCATGCACTATTTTATCTCTCCATGAAAACCATTCTGCTATCATTGGCATATCTTAGATCCGTGATGGCGAACCTATGGCCACGCGTGCCACAGGTGGTACGCATAGCCATGTCACTGGACACGTGAGCTCAGCTCCTGCGCACATGCGTGCACTGGCCAGCTGATTTTCAGACCTTCTGGGTCCACCGGAAGTTTACAAACCGGCTGTTTTTGGAAGTTTGCAAACCGGCTGTTTTCAGCTCCTGGAGGGCCTCCGGCAGTTTTCACCTTCCTCAGATTCCTAGTGAGGCTCTGGAGGCTGAGGACAGCAAAAAACGGGCCTTCCGGTCCCACCGGAAGTTGGCAAATGGGTGTTTCTGGCCTCCGGAAGGCCTCCGCGGAGGGTGAGGAAGGCCGTTTTCGCCCTCCCCAGACTCCTAGAGAGGCTCTGGAGGCAGGTGAGAGAAAAACGGGCCTACTGGGCCATCGCGTGCCAGGGGCGTGTGGGGGGGAGCGTGAGGGGAGGATCGCACATGCATATGCAGGGACAGGGTGCATAGAATTATGGGTGTGGGAACGTGCACGCACGACCACACACCCTCCCCCCCCCGCCCCCCTGGCACGCAATGGCAAAAAAGTTAGCCATCACTGCCTTAGATGATGGATTAAAAAAATAATAATTAAACGTTGTAAGACACCTGCTGTCACCTATGTGTGAATTGGGCGGGAATACACATTTATTTACTACATAAATAAATGTAGTAAAATGTAGACATCTCGCTTGGATTACTGCAACGCTCTCTACATGGGGCTCCCCTTGAAGGGCATCCGGAGGCTGCAGTTGGTTCAGAATGCAGCTGCGCGGGTGATAGAGGGAGCCCCTCGTGGCTCCCATGTTACACCTCTCCTGCGCAGACTGCACTGGCTACCTGTTGCCTTTCGGGTGCACTTCAAGGTTTTGGTAACTATCTTTAAAGCGCTCCATGGCATAGGGCCGGGTTACTTACGGGACCATCTACTGCCACCGATTGCCTCCCACCGACCCGTTCGCTCTCACAGAGGGGGACTCCTTAGGGTGCCGTCGGCCAGGCAGTGCCGACTGGCGACCCCCAGGGGAAGGGCCTTCTCTGTAGGGGCTCCCACCCTCTGGAACGAGCTTCCCCCAGGGCTGCGCCAACTTCCCGACCTCCGAACCTTCCGCCGCGAGCTTAAGACACATCTATTTATTTGCACAGGGCTAGCCTAGGGTTTTTAGTTTTAAATTTAGTTTTAATGGGGTTTTATACTATTTTAGTGATATTTTAATTTCGGCCTAATTAATAAGTTTTTTAATTGTTGTTTTTATTTGTATTATTCTTATGTTTTTATCTGGCTGTACACCGCCCTGAGTCCTTTGGGAGATAGGGCGGTATAAAAATTCGAATAAATAAATAAATAATAAATAAATAAATGCATACCTGCATATATACAGACATACATGAAAAACCGAGTTTTGAAAAACTGCACATTCCTAATATTCTCACTTTTTTTTTTCTTTTCTGCTTTGCAAATCATATTCTCCAGATAATGGAGAATCTGCCAGACCTGGGCTTGTTATACTTTCTCCATTTATGGCCTGCGGAAAATATGCATGCTTGTTTGAACCTGTTTCACCCAAAGTATTCGATACTGCACCTACTTTTTTTTAATAATGACACATTTGGGCCAAACAAATTGCCATAATATCATACAGAGGTTGTGCAGGCTTTCTTCAAGGCATGCATTCCAGAATACATTTTATTGAATATATTTCCTTGAATAGCTATAGAAAAGAGAACTGTGAACGTCAACAAAACAGTTTGGGAAAAAAAAGATTTTCAGGAAGCAGGTGGCTGGTAGTTAAGGAACCAAGCTGGACATATGTCAGTTGACTATATTTTTGTATGAAAATTTGAAATCAAGACAAATTCTCCCTTATGTCAGCTCCTGGCCCTCAGTTGCTTAGAACAGGGGTCTCCAACCTTGGTCCCTTTAAGACTTGTGGACTTCAACTCCCAGAGTCCCTCAGCCAGCAAAGCTGGCTGAGGAACTCTGGGAGTTGAAGTCCACAAGTCTTAAAGGGACCAAGGTTGGAGACCCCTGGCTTAGACTAGCAAGACAGGCTATAAGGCCCGAGCTACAAATCCATTTATATTTTCACCCTGTGCTACTATTGCTATGACTACAAGTTGCCCAGATTCCGCAAAGAATGCTATTTATTAATCTGGAAAGGCTAAAGAAATAAAACTCATTTCACAACAGAATGTGAAATGCTGCAGTTTTGGTCAAATGCCGCATAAACTTACAGACAGACAGATAGACACACACACACAAGAGAAAGAGAAAAACAATACAGGAACACAACGTCCAAATACATACATTATAAAAATGTGTAATAAGTGCTTTAAAATAAGTGGAAGAAGTAGAACGGGAAAAAACAACCAGAGTATAAATAGGTTGTTACGAACATAAAAAGTTACAATTCTATTTATGTTTATTTATTGCAAAAGGTATGAACACACATACACACACACACACACGGTCCTTGAGTTATGATGTGACCGATCTGATTTTACGACCTTTTTTGCAGGGGTCGTTAAGAGTGCGGTTTTGCTGAGAACTGGAAATCAGTGCTGGGTTTTAACCTACTAGCAATAGCAATAGCACTTATTGTTCTGTCCTCCCTCGCTTCCGTCCGAATGATGGCTTAATTAGCCGTCACTATCAGCTCTGGCAGCAGAATAGCCAGCGTCTGCCAAGAGCCTCCGTTATCTTCCACGACGCTGGTGAGTCACCCAGAAACAAACTTCAGCTCTTAATCAGTGGATTTGCCTGTTACAAAGAGACACAGCAGCTCTGGCTGCCTTTTATATCCTGTGGGGTGTGGCTCCATGACTCAGCACTTCCTAGGCCTGCCCCACCCTTGCTTCTGTTGTTCCCTCCTCTCCTGCCTACGAAACCAAACCTGATTGCCGTCAGCTGGGTCTGCAGGCATGGCCTGGGGTGGGGGGGAGAGTCAGGGGATGGAGGCCTCATTATCCTTTCCTCCTGGCCTGTTTCTGGTTCCTGGAGCTGAGCCAAGCAAGCCGGTGCTCCCGAGGTAAGTCCTGACAGCCCTTCCCCCTCACTGTCCAAGTCACTTTCTAGCAGCAGGCCCGGCTCGGGGGGCGCAGACACAACACTTATATACCGCTTCACAGTGCTTTACAGCCTTTTCTAAGGAGTCAGCATATGCCCCCCAACAATCTGGGTCCTCATTTTACCCACCTCGGAAGGATGGAAGGCTGAGTCAACCTGGTGAGATTTGAACTGCCAAATTGCAGTCAGCCGGCAGTCAGCAGAAGGAGCCTGCAGTACTGCACTCTAACTACTGCGCCACCACAGCTCAGTACTAGAGAAAAGAAGGACTGGAGGGGGGACATGATAGCAGTATTTCAGTATTTGAGGGGCTGCCACAAAGAAGAGGGGGGTCAAATTATTTTCCAAAGCACCAGAAGGCAAGACAAGAAACAATGGAGGGAAATTAATCAAGGAGAGAAGCAACCTGGAATTAAGAAGAAACTTCCCAACGGTGAGGACAATTAACCAGTGGAACAACTTGCCTCCAGAAGTTGTGGGCGCTTCATCGCTGGAGATTTTTCAAAAGAGAATGGACAGAGGTCCCAAAGGTGTTTTTTTTCAAGAGGCAACTGGACTTTCTGGTTTTTTCTTTGAAGACGTTTCGCTTCTCATCCAAGAAGCTTCTTCAGCTCTGACAGGATAGTGGGGAATGGGAAGGATTTATATTCCTTGCAAGACAGCTGGTCATTTGCATCCTTTTAGAGCAGGGTGTCAAACTCGCGTTGTCACAGCATCATCATGTGACGTATTGGGACTTTTCCCCCCTTTGCTAAACCGGGAATGGGCATGGCCAGCACATGACACACCTGGCCCGCAGGCCACGAGTTTGACAGCCCTGTTTTAGACGGTCGTTAAAGCACTTGGAGGTTTACCTGTGTCCTCAGGGTCACCTGAGTGGGGCTCCTGGTTCCTGGAGTCTGCAATTATTCCTCTGGAAATCCATTCCTAAAGGTAAAGGTATAGGTTCCCCTCGCACATATGTGCTAGTCGTTCCCGACTCTAGGGGGCGGTGCTCATCTCTGTTTCAAAGCTGAAGAGCCAGCGCTGTCCAAAGACATCACCATAGCCATATGGCCGGCATGACTCAATGCCAAAGATGCACGGAACGCTGTTACCTTCCCACCAAAGGTGGTCCCTATTTTTCTACTTGCATTTTTTACGTGCTTTCGAAACTGCTAGGTTGGCAGAAGCTGGGACAAGTCACGGGAACTCACACCGTTACGCAGCACTAGGGATTCGAACCAGTGAACTGTCGACCTTTCGATCGACAAGCTCAGCATCTTAAGCCGCTGAGCCACCGTGTCCCTTCCTACTGCAATGCAATTCAAATAGTGTTCATCCCAAACTGTATAGCTAAAAGTCTGTAAAATGTAAATCCTTTCCATCCCCCACTATCCTGTTGAAGCTGAAGAAGCTTCTTGGATGAGAAGCGAAATGTCTTCAAAAGAAACAAAAAAACAAGAAAATCCAATTGCCTCTTGAAAAAGCACCTTTGGGACAACCATGACCTGGGTGGCTAAAAATCTCTGCAGACTTTTAGACTGGACAGCCACTTGTCTCAAATGGAATAGGTTCTCCTGCTTGAGCAGGGGGCTGGACTAGAAAGACTTGCAAGGTCCCTTCCAACTCTATTCTGTTTCAATTGGCCTGGGGAACTCAGAGTAACAGAATAACAGAATTGGAAGGGACCTTGGAGGCCTTCTAGTCCAGCTCCCCGCTCAAGCAGGAGACCCTATACGATGGCGAACCTATGGCAAGTGTGCCACAGGTGGCATGCGTAGCCATATCAGTGGGCATGCAAGCTCAGCTCCTGCATGCATGCGCGTGTCGGCCAGCTGATCTTTGGGCCTTCTGAGCCCACCAGAAGTAGGGAAAGCCTCTCTTGGAGTCTGGGGAGGGCGAAAATGGCCTTCCCCACCATCCCCGGCGGTCCTCTGGATGCCAGAAACAGCCCATTTTGCCAACTTCGGTGGGACCAGAAGTTGGCAAATGGGCTGTTGTTGGCCTCCGGAGGACCTCCGGGGATGGTGGGAAAGGCTGATTTCACCCTCCCCAGACTCCTAGAAAGGCTCTGGAGCCAGGTGAGAGAGAAAAAAGGGCCTACCGGGCCATTACATGCCGGGAGTGGGGTAGGTGAGTCACGCACGCATGTATGGGGTCCGGGCGCATAGAATTTTGGGTATGGGCACGTGCGCGCATGATCCCTCCCCTCTCCTGGCACGCGATGGCAAAAAGGTTAGCTATCATTGCCCTATACCATTTCAGATGTTCCTCTTCCTCCTTTCTAGTGTTTTGGAATATAGGCTGACCCCACCCCCCCATCAAGTGGCTCATTTGATTGTATATTGTCACCAGGAGCTGGTGGCAGACTCAGACAGTGAGGAGGTTTGGGAGGAACATGGGCCAGTCCTGGAGTCTGGGGAAGGCTCTGATGAGGGCTCTGCGTCGGAGGCAGAGATGGGGTCAGGGCTGTCTAACAGTTGTCAGCTGCCTTCGGAGTCAGACATCAGTGGGGCAGAAGAACAGCTGGAGCCTGTTCCCAGTGTGCGCATGCGTAGAGCTGCCAGATGACAGGAACAGCTAAAGAACAAGGGTCGACTTGGGAGTAAGGCCACCAGGTGGACAATGAATGGCCACTCCCAGAGGGAATAAAAGAGGCGCAAAAGGGGAATGGAGCTTGCAGGAGACAATTAGTTCGCCTAATTGATTTGTGACTCTCGGAGACTCCTTGCCAAGTTTTGAAGATATCGGCCTGGCAGCTCTCCAAGCCAGATAAGGTCTGTGACTGTAAATTCTCCCTTGAAAGACTTTGCTGAAGGTGAATGAGAGGAATTCACAGCGACTTAATAAAAAGGATATTTTTTTTCCGGGATAAGGAGTCTGCTTCATGCTCTTGGGAAGCCTAGGTCAGAACAGTCTTTAATCCACAAAGTCAAGGGGACCATACAATTACTTTTACCATGCTGCCTGTTGTGACTCCAGCCCTCGAACCTGGCCTCATGCCCGAAAGTGACTCGGAGAGTGAGGGGGCCGGGCCCGTAAGGCTTACCTTGGGAGTACCAATTCCTGTGGCTCAGCTCCAGGAGCCAGAACCAGACCAGTCGGAGGACGTAATGAGGCCGTCATCCCCTGATTCCTCCCTTCCCCAGGCTACGCCTTCAGACCCAGCTGATAATAATAATCAAGCTTGGCTTGACCCGCGCTTCAGAAGATTAGACAGGCGGCGTCATCAAAAGGAAGCTCCTGCCCCACCCCACAGGATATATAAGGAGCTTTGGGACTGCTCTCACTCCACAGGAAAGAAAAGTTTAGCTGAACCGTTTCAAAAAGAGCTGAAAGTCTTGCTACGTGAGTCATTTGTTTGAACTTTGGCAGGCAGCTGCGATTTCTCTGCCAGGACTGATAAGAGCCGTGAATCCACTGGCTGAAGGCCAGCTCGTGGGTCTGAAGTGGGGAAGGAGACAGAACACTGCCATATTAGTCTTTCAGCCATCATGAGGGTGTGGAGAATCCATGTGCATTGTCCAGTTCTCCATTTCTATGTGCTAAGTAGGACCCTGTTTTTATTTTTCAGTCCAAACTAATAAGGAAATAAAAATTGTTTCGGCTGTCCGGAGAAGCAGTGTGACTTCTCTGGCGGGAGGATCCAGTCTCTATTACAACCTCTCCCCCAACCTGGGACTGTTGCCTGCTGTTGAATGCAATCCTAAATCTGGTGAGAAGTTCTTCCTTACGTCTATGGAGGTTCTCAGTCTTCCAAGTCAGGGTTGTCCCAAAGGTGTGTTTTTTTCAAGATTTTTTCCCAAAAGTGTTTTTCTTTTGAAGACGTTTCGCTTCTCATCCAAGAAGCTTCTTCAGCGCTGTCATCCAAGAAGCGTCTCCATTCCTCCTTACGTTTCCTTTTCCTTTTAAAATAAGAGCCAGCAGTGTGCAGCAGCTGCTAAAAAAGCCAACACAGTTCTGGGCTGCATAAACAGAGGGATAGAATCAAGATCACGTGAAGTGTTAGTACCACTTTATAATGCCTTGGTAAGGCCACACCTGGAATATTGCATCCAGTTTTGGTCGCCACGATGTAAAAAAGATGTTGAGACTCTAGAAAGAGTGCAGAGAAGAGCAACAAAGATGATTAGGGGACTGGAGGATAAAACATATGAAGAACGGTTGCAGGAACTGGGTATGTCTAGTTTAACAAAAAGAAGGACTAGGGGAGACATGATAGCTGTGTTCCAATATCTCAGGGGCTGCCACAAAGAAGAGGGAGTCGGGCTGTTCTCCAAAGCACCTGAGGGTAGAACAAGAAGCAATGGGTGGAAACTGATCAAAGAAAGAAGCAACTTAGAACTAAGGAGAAATTTCCTGACAGTTAGAATAATTAATAAGTGGAACGACTTGCCTGCAGAAGTTGTGAATGCTCCAACACTGGAAATTTTTAAGAAAATGTTGGATAACCATCTGACTGAGATGGTGTAGGGTTTCCTGCCTGGGCAGGGGGTTGGACTAGAAGGCCTCCAAGGTCCCTTCCAACTCTGTTGTTATGTTATGTTAAGTGGAACATGAAACAAGATGGGTGGTGATTGTATATACGTAATCCTTGACTTACAACCGTTCGTTTAGTGTCTGTTCAGAGTTAAAACAGCACTGAAAAAACCTGACTTATGACCGTTTTTTCGCATTGAATGACCCTTGTAGCATCCCCGCCGCCACGTGATCGAAATCTGGGATCCCCATTTGCGACCTTATGACAAGCAAAGACACTGGGATGAAGCCAGATTCACTTAACAACCGTGCTACTTACTTAACAACCGCAGTGATTCACTTAACAACTGTGTCAAGGAAGGTCATAAAATGGGGGCAAAACTCACTTAACAAGTGTCTGGCTCAGCAACTGAAATTTTGGGTTGTAAGTCGAAGACTACCTGTAATGTAAGAGGTAGACAGGTAACAGATCTGCCTATGATATTTTTTTATTTCCTTTTTTTTAAAATCTTTATTAAATTTCAAAGTCAAGCGTTTAAATACAAGCGAACATAACAGGGAAAGGGAATATCAAAACGAATTCTAAAAGTCACCAATAATTACAACCAAACACATTGAAGGGTCTGCAACTGCCTTTTAGTTTTGAAGATAATCAGTAACGATTTATTGATTTGTTCATTAAATTTATGTGCTGTCTATCTCGCCTAGAGATTCAACAACCACCCTCTAAATTCAAGCAAATAATACCAATATTTTAAAAAACTACTGTAATAATCAACTTTCTAAAATACCCATATTCATTCTCTTAAACTTAATGCAATTGAGAATAAATGGTGATTGTTTGAAAAGCTACAACAACTCTCTCATCCAATCCAATCTAATCTTCAATTTTTCTCCCTTTCCATGCAAGTCTTGAAGAAACCCGTCACCAATGAAGAGCTTTTGACACCTGGAGCACCTTATATCAAGAAAACACTGACAGTAAGTCTATAGGTCACCAAGTTAGCCTTGTGGCTGAAATCTGTTGTGACCCAGGCCCAAGCAGGTAATAGTAGACACACTTAGTTCAAAAACAAACAGACTTTATTTGAACAGCTGAGAATTAACTCATTCCCAGCGTCGTCCAAACTAAATCAAAGCAACTTCTTCATAACACAATTCTTCAGTCTTATCACCAACCTTGGTCAAATTAGGCAAACTGCCAAAGGCTTTTCTTGGCAAAAATTCAAAAGCAGAAGATGCCGACAAGAAATAAATGCAGCAAGACAAGGAGCAAGGCTATCAATGTTGTTTTCCGGCAAAGAACCCAAACGCCATTGCTGGTCTTTTAAGCTTTATGGCCCTACTCTCTTGGCCCTACTCTCGAGTCGTCCTCTTTGCTTTAGCTGCTCTTGCCTTCTGGCAGCTCTTCTCATGCATGCACTAGGAACAGGCTCCTCCTGTTCCTCTGCCTCACTATTGTCAGCCTCTGGAGGCTCCAGAGTCTGCACATCACTCCCAGATGGCCCTGGCCCCACCTCTGCCTCTGACGCAGAGCCCTCATCTGGGCCTTCCCCAGCATCTAGGACTGGCCCATGTTCTTCCTCAGCCTCATCACTGTCTGACTGCTCTGCCAGCTCCGCAGGCTGCTGGCAGACCACAAAACTTTCTGGTTGTCTGTTGTAACTCAGAACATCCCTCAGAACATCAGTATTTGTAGATAAGTTTCACCTCCAGGTCATTTCCTAGTGAAGTGATGGACACATCCATGTCACGTCTTTGACAAATAGTGTGATAAATCATTTTCCACTCTTTTATTTCAGCACGGCTTTTGACTTCTCAGTCTATCTCAGTGTTCCTCAGCCTTGGCCACTCTAAAAGGTGTGGACTTCAATTCCCATAATTCCCCAGCCAGCTGGGGAATTGAAGTCCATACCTCTCAGAGTGACTCTATCTTAAGACTGGTGGTCTGCCACTCAAGTGGTAATGATGCAGGGGTGAAATGCTACTGGTTCTGACCGGTTCTCCTGAACCGGTAGTAAAAAATGCTACCGGTTCAGGTGAACCGGTATTTCTGATGATTAGCTCGGCGACAATCAACTGTGACGCGTGATTTATATTAGCTAGAATCGTTGGATTTCCTGCTTTCTAGCTAATCTAAATTGCATAGCACAGTGGATTCCCCCCCTCGCTGTTCTACTTACCTTTGCAGACTCCGAAGACTTCAAAAAGTTCCTTTTTTAGCACTGCATGGGCTCGCCTCAGGGATGCATGCAAGCAAAATGTGCACTCGATAGCAGACTCATAGAACCAATAGCAGACTTCAGAGGATTTCACTGCTGTAATGAATGTACTGTTTTATAGCATCAACCAAGGATGACCTACCAAGTTTCCCGTCCTTAATTCTGGATGACTTTGTGGAATTTATATGTATTTTTCTTGATATGGGTATCAGAATCATTTGCCATTGGCCTTTTTTTCAAGATGCATCTTGACTTCCTATTCTACTGTAGCCTGGGGTTTCCTAGGCTTTCCTGTCTGAGTCCATCCAGGCCCAACCATGTTGAGTTTCTAAACATAGACAAAGTCTGTAGAAGTATGGGCCAAAGGAAGACTCAAGCAATAACATGTTTTGTGGATATACAGATAAAGTCTTCTTCTTGTTGTCCCTATTCTTCTTGTTGTTATTGTTGTTGTTGTTGTTGTTCTTCTTCTTCTTCTTCTTCTTCTTCTTCTTCTTCTTCTTCTTCTTCTTCTTCTTCTTCTTCTTCTTCTTCTTCTTCTTCTTCTTCTTCTTCTTCTTCTTCTTCTTCTTCTTCTTCTTCTTCTCCTCCTCCTCCTCCTCCTCCTCCTCCTCCTCCTCCTCCTCCTCCTCCTCCTCCTTCTTCTTCCTTCTTCTTCTTCTTCTTCTTCTTCCTCCTCCTCCTCCTCCTCCTTCCTCCTCCTCCTGCTCCTGCTCCTCCTCCTCCTCCTCCTCCTCCTCCTCCTCTTCTACTACTTCTCCTCCTCCTCCACTACTGCTTCTTCTTCTTCTTCTTCTTCTTCTTCTTCTTCTTCCTCCTCCTCCTCCTCCTCCTCCTCCTCCTCCTCCTCCTCCTCCTCCTCCTCCTCCCCGCTGGAATGGCAGCCCCAGCGAAGTGGGGCTGACACTTCTTCTTCTTTCCCTTTTCCCTTCTCCTTTCTTCTGTCATCTCCTCCTCCTCCTCCTGAGGAGGGTAGCACCTGAGGGAAGGACAAGAAGCAATGGGTGGAAACTAATCAAGGAGAAAAGCAACCTAGAACTAAAGAAAAAATTCCTGACAGTTGGAACAACACTGGAACAACTTGCCTCCAGAAGTTGTGAGTGATCCAAAACTGGAAGTTTTTAAGAAGAGATTGGATAACCATTTTGGTTATGGTGTTGGATAACCATGTTGGATAACCAGATGTTGGATAACCAGATGTTGGATAACCATTTGTCTGAAGTGGTATAGGGTCTCCTGCCTGAGTAAGGGGTGGACTAGAAGACCTCCAAGGTCCCTTCCAACTCTGTTATTCTATTCTATTCTATTCTATTCTATTCTATTCTATTCTATTCTATTCTATTCATCCTCCTCCTTGTTTACCTTCTCATTTGCAGATTGTAGGGGATGCAGTCGGCTGGGGTTTTGTGGTCCGTGGAGGTCAGCCATGCCACATCCAAGCTGTAGATCCAGGAGGACCAGCTGCTGCTGCTGGCATGAAGGTACCACATTTGAGCCTCATGAATTAGGTATATAGGATCTTCATCTTTGATTCCTTTCCCAGGCAAAGGACCTTCCATCCATCAACAGCTCATGTTTTATCAGATTGGAAGGGGGAAAACTTCCTAGCATGGACAGGAAGCTGATATTGTCCCTTCTCTTGGGGGACCTGGCCAGCCATGCTCAAGTGATCCAAGCTCAAAATGAATTTAGCACCTGGGAAATCTTTACTATCTAAGCAGGGAGCTGCTCCCAGACATCTCCAGCTTGCTTAGAATCATGGGTTTCTTGGCTGCTTTCTTGCAAACATTGCATGACCCAACTAGGTAACATCATCAGTGCTAGAAAAGAGTGGGGTTTATTTTTTGTTTATGTACAAGTTGCCTGTCCTGTCGGTGTTAGTGAAAAGAATCTTGGTAGTTTCTTGATTATATATATATATATGTAGGTCTCATCGCCCTCAAGGATTAGCCTGTTTCTCTGAGATGGCAGTTTCTTGACTAGGGGGCACTTCCCAGAATCCTTAGCCAAAGGATTATCTTTCCAAGGAATGCTGAGTATTCTGCTAGCTGATGGAACGTTAGTACGGGTAATAGTAGAAGGTAGAAGATAGATAGAAAGATGAGAGATAGACAGATGATAGATTAATAGATAGATATAAGATTGATACATGAGATAGATGAGAGAGAGAAAGAGCGAGATGATAGATAGATAGATAGATAGATAGATAGATAGATAGATAGATAGATAATAGATAGGTGGTAGATAGGTAGATAGGTAGGTAGCTAGATAGGTAGGTAGGTAGGTAGGTAGGTAGGTAGGTAGGTAGATAGGTAGTTAGGTAGATGATAGATAGGTAGGTAGGTAGGTAAATAGGTAAGTAGATAGGTAGATAAATGTAGGTAGGTAGATAGATGATAGATAGATAGGTAGATAAGTAGGTAGATAGATAGGTAGGTAGATAGATAGGTAGGTAGATAGATAGGTAAGTAGGCAGATAGGTAGATAGATAGATGATAGGTAGATAGATGATAGGTAGATAGGTAGGTAGGTAGGTAGATAGATAGATAAAGTGTTGTTTATTTCAGGTTGTTTTACTTGTCTCTCTTTCTTCCTCTTTCAGGTCTGCCAATTTGTCTACTCAGTAAATGGACTGTACGTCTTACATTTGGATTATCAGACTGTGAGCAACCTCATTGTGACAGGACCTCGGACGCTTGTGCTCGAAGTTATGGAAGAAGATGAATGAAGTCACCTCCTCTTTGTCTCCCCAAAACATTTTGAGATCAGCACCCACTTTGCCAGCTGTGGAAGATCCAATCCATGTCCCTGAACCCTAAAAACATTGGGTGGGTTTCCCCCACTCCTCCCCTGTAAATCTATTACCTTCTCAACCTCAGCAAGTTAAAGATGTATGAACTTCATGGCTGGCTGGGGAATTCTGGGAGTTGAAGTCCACGCATCTTAAAGTTGCCAAGGTTGAGGTACACTGAGGAAGTGAGGAACAAAGGAGAGAGAGTCAACTTATTCTCCAAAGCACTTGAAGGGAAGACAAGAAACCATGAATGGAAACTAAGCAAGGAGAGAAGCAACCTAGAACTGAGGAGAAATTTCCTGACAGTTAGAACAATTATGCAGAGCAGGGGTCTCCAACATTGGTCCCTTTAAGACTTGTGGACTTCAACTCCCAGAGTTCCTCAGCCAGTTTTGCTGGCTGAGGGACTCTGGGAGTTGAAGTCCACAAGTCTTAAAGGGACCAAGGTTGGAGACCCCTGATGCAGAGGAACGACTTGCCTCCAGAAATTGTGAATGCTCCAACACTGGAAGCTTTCAAGAAGAGGTTGGAGAAGTGGTGTAGGGTTTCCTGCCTGGGCAGGGGGTTGGACTAGAAGACCTCCAAGGTCCCTTCCAACTCTGTTATTCTGAAATGCAACTTGGCAATTCAGAGACGATTTTTGAAGATGTGCTCCTGAAACGGGGTGAGCCTAAGCAGGCAGTTTTTTTTAAAAAAGAGCTCTCATAAATTTGACAGTAGATTGCAAATTCCTTGCCTCTTTCTCTCATTCCCTCCGTCTGATGCAGAGAAATGAAGGAAGAACAACAATTTTGCAAGATTATTGCACGACGCTATCAAAAATGCCTCTGCGTCTCGAGTATCTGGCAGATATGGGGTAACTGGCAGGAAATATAAATTTGTGATTTGAACAAGATTCTTAAAAAGGGACAAGTAACTACCATATTTTTTGGACTATATACTTTTATGTCTCCCAAAAGGGGGTGAAAATGTCAGCGCATTTTATAGACCAAATATTGCTGAAGCCCTACCCTCCCCACCGGCCATTTTTCGGCCTCTGCATGCCCCATTTTGGGGCCTTTTTTCAGCCCATTTTTGAGGTTTTCTTGGCCCATTTTCAAGGCTTTTTTTCAGCCCATTTTCGAGGCTTTTTTCAGCCCACTTTCAAGGCTTTTTCAGCCCATTTTTGAGGTTTTTTTGGCCCATTTTCGAGGCTTTTTTCAGCCCATTTTCGAGGCTTTTTTCAGCCCACTTTCAAGGCTTTTTTCAGCCCATTTTTGAGGTTTTCTTGGCCCATTTTCAAGGCTTTTTTCAGCCGATTTTTGAGGTTTTCTTGGCCCATTTTCAAGGCTTTTTTTCAGCCCATTTTTGAGGCTTTTTTCAGCCCATTTTCAAGGCTTTTTTCAGCCCATTTTTGAGGCTTTTTGCAGCCCATTTCAAGGCTTTTTTCAGCCCATTTTTGAGGTGTTTGTTTGGCCTGTTTTCAAAGCTTTTTTAGGCCCATTTTTGAAGCTTTTTTCACGTTAAAAATAAAGGGCCAAAAAAGCCTTGAAAACGGGCTGAAAAAAGCCCTAAAAATGGGCCGAAAAAGGCTGGAAAGGGGACAAAAAAAGGCCTTGAAAATGGGCTGCACGGAGGCCAAAAACTTTTTGTTTTTTTCCTCTTCTAAATTTAGGTGCGTTACATTAAATACATTAAATGAGAAACTGTGAAATATAGGTATATACGTATAGGTAGTCCTCAGTGTATGACCACAATTTATCCCAACTTGCTAAGTGAGACTGCTGTTACGTGAATTTTGCCTCACTTTATGGCCTTTTCTCACCACAGCGGTTAAGTGAATCACACCGTTGTTAACTTAATAACACTGTCGTTAAGTGAGCCTGGGTTCCCCCATTGACTTTGCTTGTCACAAAAGTTCACAGAATGGGATCACATGACCTCAGGACACAGCAACCATCACAAATATGAGCCAGTTGCCAATTATTTGAATTTCTATCTCACCACCTTGGAGACGTTGCAAGAATCATAAGTGTGAAAAATGGCCATAAGTCACTTTTTTCAGTGCCGTTGTAACTTCAAACGGTCACTAAATGAATGGTTGTAAGTTGAGGACTAGCTGTATTCTCAGCACGCCAGCCAAGAAAGCAACTTTATGATTGTCATTTTGATTATTATTTTTGAAAAGATGCCTGGAATCTAAGTGCTTCTCCAGAAAAGCCATTGCCCCAAATTGTTACCAATTCCCCTGTTTATCCCTGTATTGATGAAAACTTATTCAGCCGGTTCAGACCAGTTCGGGCAAACCGGTAGTAGTGACCTGCAAGTGGGTCCGCTTGCCTCCCGGCGCTATGCCGTCCTATTTAGCCATGTTTTCTAAGTTGCGTACATGTGTGCAAGTCATGTGTGCGAGCAAAGTGCATGTGTGGAAGGGCACATTACCAGGGGTGAAATGCTCCCGGTTCAGATGGCGGCGGGTGGTTTGGAGAACCGGTAGCAAAAATTCCTGCCCTCCACCCCCGCCTCAGCTGAGCCATGCGATCATCAGAGGTGTTTTTTTTAACTTTTTTACTTTTAAAAGCATTTTTTCTTCCGCGGGAAAAAATGCTTTTAAAAGTTTAAAAAAAAAGCCTCTGATGATCGCGCGGCTCAGCTGGGATCGTCAGAACTCTTTAAAAGCATTTTTTCCCCCTCTGGCGATCCCATCTGAGTTGCCTGATCATCAGAACCCTTTAAAAGCATGTTTTCTACAAGCTCTTTGGCCAAAGAGGGTTGTAGAAAAAATGCTTTTAAAAGTAAAAAAAAAAGTTGGGCACGCCTACCCAGTCACATTACCACCCCACCACCAAGCCACAACCACAGAAACAGTAGTAACAAATTTTACATTTCACCCCGGCGCATATCTGTGCGGAAGGCGCACATATCTGCGTAGAAGGCGCGTACACACATTTTTGGTGCATGGAGAACCGGTGGTAAAATTATATGAAACTCACCTCTGATGAAATTATTATTCCCCACCATCCCCCGGCCCAGAGAAATTGATAGGAATTTGGACCAACATAGTATTCTGTCAATCCCTGGACCATTTTTAACTAACAAAGCATAGTTTCTAAACTTGTCTTCGTGGCAAGAATCAAAATATTGCCCTCCATACCTCCAGCTCTTGATGTCAAGTCTGAACATTGTCTTGTCTTTCAACTGACACCCGAAATCTGAGGGGGAAAAAAAAATTAAGAGTGTTTTGTAATGTGATATTTCTTTAATTTTCTCCGTGATCACAGAACAGCGTGCACAAACGTTGATGACATGATTGTTATTTGAAGTTAAGACACCCATTTGAGGAGCATCATATATGTGAAAAGAGGCGTTGCGGGATGGAAAATACTGACCTGCAGATTCAGTACAGGTAGTCCTCGACTTACAACCGGTATTGGGACCTGTCGTGTCCCACTCCTCCGCTGATGGCCGTGTCAGGGAAATCCGAATCAGGCGTGCCTCTGCAGCTCTGCCAAAGTCCTAGCAAAGTTCTCAAGGCAGGCAGGAGACCAGAAAGTGATTTCAGCAAGATAAGGTAGACTTTGCCTGACTCAGAGAATGCCAGAAAGCAGATCCTTTATATAGGCCATGGGGTGTGGCTCCATGACTCAGCACTTATCCAGGCCTGCCCCTCCCTTCCTTCTGTTGCCGCCGCCTATCAATTCTCCTGAAGCGAGGGTCACTCCAGTCTGCAACTGTTGGTAATTGACCTTCCTCAGGCTCACATGCTGTGGGGGAGGGGGAGGGGTCTAGTTGCTCTGTTTGCCTGGGCATGGAGCCAGGGCTGGGGGCTGGAGGCACTTCTTCTTCTTCAGCCTGTCTGGGCATGGAGCCAGGGCTGGGGCCGGGAGGCATGCTAGGACATTCCTCAGCGTTCGGAAGCAGATAAGATGGGCCCAGCTGCGGGGAAAGCGGACGAGGCACAACACTACCAAAGTTTCTGTTCTTAAGCAAAGCAGTTGTTAAGTGAGACGTGCCCAATTTTACGACCTTTTTTTTTTGCCATGGTTGTTAAGCAAATCACTGGAGTTAAATACATGGCACAGTTGTTAAATGTATCCAGCTTATCCCATCAGCAGACAGCTGGGTACGTTGCAACGGGTGATCATATGACTCTGGAATACTGAAACTGTCGTAAGTACATGCCAGTTGCCAAGCATCTTGAATTTTGATCACGTGACCATGAGGATACTGTCATGGTTGTGCGAGTATCAGTTGTAAGTTGCTCTTTAAAATGCCATTGCAGTATTGTGTATCATTTGTATAATTTTCTGTTGGAATCCCTAATAAGAATTGTTCACAATATTTAATACTACACATATTAACAGCAGCACGTATAGCTTACGCACAAAATTGGAAGAAGGAAAAGCCACCAACAGAAGAAGATTTAATTAAGAAAATCCTAGAATGTGCAGAGATGGATAAACTCACAAAAGCAATCAAAGAAAAAGAGGATACAGAATATTATTATTATTATTATTTGAATTTATATCCCACCCTTCTCCGAAGACTCAGGGCGGCTTACATTGTGTAAGGCAATAGTCTCATCCATTTGTATATTATATACAAAGTCAACTTGTATTGCCCCCCACAACAATCTGGGTCCTCATTTTACCTACCTTATAAAGGATGGAAGGCTGAGTCAACCTTGGGCCTGGTGGGACTCGAACCTGCAGTAATTGTAATTGCAGGCAGCTGTGTGTTAATAACAGACTGCATTAGCCTGTTGAGCCACTTCCCAGGTCTGGTGTAGATAGTATGAATGGTTAAAAAATAGGAAAGATAATGAAAATTGAACAACAGGGTAAAATCTGTATGTAAATGAAATAAAGAAAATGTAGACGAATGTAGATGAAACGTAGATGAAATAAAGGAAGATAGCTAACATAAAAGTAGAATAAGATAGAATTAAAATATGTATAAATAGTAAGAAAGGACCGTTTTGAATAGCTGATAAAAAACAGTGATATGTATATAAATGTTGTATGTTTGTCTTTTGTTTTAATGTGTTCAAAATAAAAAAAACTTTTTATAAAATGCCATTGCAATGTTGAACGGTCACTGAAGAATGGTTGTAAGTTGGGGACTACTTTATTGTCAAATGAGCTGTTTCTCCCATAGTAATTTTTTAACTTAGTCTCCAACATACTTGTTGGAAATTTGTAGCCCTTCCAGATGTTGCTGAAGTATAGTCCTTGACTTACGACCACAACTGAGCCTAAAATTTCCATTGTTAAGCCTTGGTAAGGCCACGCTTGGAATATTGCATCCAGTTTTGCTCACCATACCCTAAAAAAGAGGTTGAGACTCTGGAAAGAGTGCAGAGAAGAGCAACGAAGATGATTAGGGGACTGGAGGCTAAAACATATGAAAAATGGTTGCAGGAACTGGGCATGGCTAGTCTAGTGAAGAGAAGGACCAGGGGAGATATGATAGCAGTGTTCCAGTATCTCAGGGGCTGCCACAGAGCGGAAGGGGTCAAGCTATTTTCCAAAGCACCTGAAGGCCAGACAAGGAACAATGGATGGAAACTGAACAAGGAGAGATTCAACCTGGAAATAAGGAGAAATTTTCTGACAGTGAGAACAATCAACCAATGGAACAGAAGTTGCCTTCAGAAGTTGTGGGAGCTTCATCACTGGAGGCTGTCAAGAAGACACTGAACTGACATCTGTCAGAAGTGATGTAGAGTCTCCAACTTGGGTGGGGGGGTTGGACTAGATGACCTATAAGGTCCCTTCCAATTCTGTTATTCTGAACTTTGGAGTTTATTTTATTTATTTTATTTTGTCACAACAATATATGTAGGTATCATACAAAAAGATTATATAGTATATAAACACATATATGAGTAAATATGAGGTATAAGCATATATATATATAGGAAGAAGAAAAGAAAAAGAATAGGACAGGAACGGTAAGCACGTTTGTGTTCTTATGCCCGCCCTTTATGGTCCTCTTAGGAATGGGGTGAGGTCAATAGTAGAAAGTTTTTGGTTAAAGCTTTTAGGATTATGGGAAGAGACCACAGAGTCAGGTAAAGTGTTCCAAGCACTGATGATTCTGTTACAGAAGTCATATTTTCTGCAATCTAGATTAAAGCGGTTGACATTAAGTTTAAATCTATTAGTTGCTCTAGTATTATTGCAATTAAAGCTGAAGTAGTCTTTAACAGGAAGGACATTACAATAGATGATTCTATGAGTTAAACTTAGATCTTGTTGAAGGTGACGGAGTTTCAAGTTTTCTAAACCTAGGATTTCAAGTCTGGTGGGATAAGGTATTTTGTTGTTTTCAGAGGAATGGAGATCTCTTCTTGTAACATATTGCTGGACACGTTCAATTGTATTGATGTCAGAGATGTGGTGAGGGTTCCAAACAGGCGAGGTGTGTTCTAGAATTGGTCTAGCAAATGTTTTATATGCTCTGGTTAGTAGTGTGGTGTTTTTGGAAAAGAAGCTATGCAAGATTAGGTTTACAACTCTTAGAGCTTTTTTTGCTATGTAGTTGCAGTGGGCTTTGGCACTTAGATGAGTGGTGAGCTAGACTGGCTGAAGAAGAAATTCCCTGACAGAACAATTAACCAGTGGAACGGCTGGCCTCCAGAAGTTGTGGTGCTCTAACCCTGGAGAACTTTAAGAAGAGATTGGACATTCCTTTGCCCAAAATGATATATGGGTTTCCGCTTGAGCAGGGGGGGTTGGACTAGAAGACCTCCAAGGTCCCTTCCAACTCCAGTACTCGGTCAAAAGCTGACCTCCAACAACTTCTGCAATTTTCCCATCTGTTTTCTTCTCGCTGCCTCTTCTTCTTCTTCCTTTCTGCTGAAAAACAAGTGTGTCTTTTAAGAATCAGTCAGGGCATGTCATTGTCTGCCATTTGCCGTAATTTCATGTTGCTTCTATTTTTAGAATGTCAAAAGAATGACACTTATTTTAGGCTCTTCAGTAGGAATTGGTGGATAGAAGATTAGGGGCAGGGGGGGAGGGTGGCTAGTCACACATACACACACATGCACATATGCACACGCGCATAAACACCATTCTCAATACTGTCTTTGACTAAATCCGCCACTGTCATTAGCTGGATTTGTCTGCTCGGATGACCAGGAATAGAAAATTCCACCCAGAATTAACATAGCAAGGCTGGTGTGGACCGCTTCCTGTCCTCTTTTGAGTTCTGTTGAATTTTTCATGAAGGGCTTTTCAGAAACCTAAAAGCAAGGCTTTTAAATTTTTACTTTTTGGTTTTTTTTAAAAAAAACAATCCTGGATTTCTTCTGCTGACGAATGAATTCGTTAGCCTCATCACTTCTTGCTTTTAGAAATCCTCCCAAATCATTTCCTAAGTGACATGCCTATATTGTTAGCTTCCCAGAGTTTAGAATAGAATAGAATAGAACAACAGAGTTGGAAGGGACCTTGGAGGTCTTCTAGCCCAACCCCCTGCTTAGGCAGGAAACCCTACACCACTTCAGACAAATGGTTATCCAGCAACTTCTTAAAAACATCCAACGGTGGAGCATCCACAACTTCTGGAGGCAAATTGGCCCACTGATTAATTGTTCTCACTATAATAATAATAATAATAATAATAATAATAATAATAATAATAATAATAATAATAATAATAATAATAATAATAATAACAACAACAACAACAACAACAACAACAGAGTTGGAAGGGACCTTGGAGGTCTTCTAATCCAACCCTCTGCCCAGGCAGGAAACCTTACACCCAGTGGTGGGATTCAAATAATTTAACAACCGGTTCTCTGTCCTAATGATTTCTTCCAACAACCAGTTCACCAAACTGCTCAGAAAGTTAACAACCGGTTCTCCCGAAGTGGTGCGAACTGGCTGAATCCCACCACTGCTTACACCACTTCAGACAAATGCTTGTTCAATCTCTTCTTAAAAACTTCCAGTGTTGGAGCATTCACAACTTCTGCAGGCAAGTTGTTCCACTTATTAATTGTTCTCACTGTCAGGAATTTTCTCCTTAGTTCTAAATTGCTTCTTTCCTTGATTAGTTTCCACCCATTGCTTCTTGTCCTGCCTTCAGGTGCTTTGGAGAATAGCTTGACTCCCCCTTCTTTGTGGCAACCCCTGAGATATTGAAACACTGCTATCATGTCTCCCCTGGTCCTTCTTTTCATTAAACTAGACATACCCAGTTCCTGCAACCGTTCTTCATATGTTTTAGCCTCCAGTCCCCTAATCATCCTGGTTGCTCTTCTTCTGCACTCTTTCTAGAGTCTCCACATCTTTTTTACACCGTGGCGACCAAAATTGGATGCAGGATTCCAAGTGTGGCCTTACCAAGGCATTATAAAGTGGTATTAACACTTCACATGATCTTGATTCTAATCCCTCTGTTGATGCAGCCCAGAACTGTGTTGGCTTTTTTGGCAGCTGCTGAACACTGCTGGCTCATATCTAAATGGTTGTCCACTAGGACTCCAAGATCCCTCTCACTGTCGGGCAATACCTCCATAATTCTAAGTTGCTTCTCTCCTTGATTCATTTCCATTGCTTTTAGGTGCTTTCTCTGTGACAGACCCTCAAGTACTGGAAGATAGCTGTCTCATCATCCTTGGTCCTTCTCTTCATTAGACAAACGGTCAGGAAATTTCTCCTTAGTTCTAGGTTGCTTCTCTCCTTCATTAGTTTCCATCACTTGCTTCTTGTCCTGCCTTCTGGTGCTTTGGAGAATAGGTTGACTCCCGCTAGTAGTACAGATTCTTGTAGAGAGCTTAGCTTCCAATAAACCTTTATATTAATTTGAACTGCCTGCCTGGATTTCCTGATTTCTCGCGCTTGGTAAGTGGATTATGACTGCTCAGAAGAGTGGTTTCATATCATCTGTTCAAAGCAGGCGTGTTGCCGCTTGAACGCGCCCGTCTGTCTGTCTGAAATCAAAATGGAGATTACGCTGTCCCTTCGCCTCTTTTGAAGCCCTAAGCGGTTCCACCAACTGAGAAGAGCAATTGAAGTTAATTAGGTGAATATTTTATTTAAAACAAGAAATATAGGCCTTTGTAGATCAATTTGGCTTGCCAGTCATGCTAAGAAATGTACAAGGTTTCAGGGCTGGAATGATATTATAAGCATGGAACCAAGCCAGTTTGGAGTAGTGGTTAAAGACTTGAAGTGTGTTCTCTCTCTCTCTCTCTCTCTCTCTCTCTCTCTCTCTCTCTCTCTCTCTCACACACACACACA
Organism: Ahaetulla prasina; assembly: GCF_028640845.1. Classification (NCBI taxonomy): domain Eukaryota; kingdom Metazoa; phylum Chordata; class Lepidosauria; order Squamata; family Colubridae; genus Ahaetulla; species Ahaetulla prasina. The sequence goes on from NC_080541.1 coordinate 221,818,262, forward strand.
CACATACACACCCTCCCTCCCTCTCCTGTATCATCTCTCTCTCTCTCCTATCTATCTATCTATCTATCTATCTATCTATCTATCTATCTATCTATCTATCTATCTATCTATCTATCATCTCCCACATTTATTATTAATTATAATAATTAGTTTTATCATTAACTCAAGGCAGTGAACATGCAAAATACTCCTTCCTCCTCCTATTTTCCCCACAACAACTCTGTGATGTAGGATGGGCTGAGAGAGAGTGACTGGCCCAAAGTCACTCTTTACTATATAAGGCAAGACTAGAATTCACAGTCTCCTGGTGATTGACCTAAGTAACCAAGTCATCTTACATGCCTAAGGTGGGACTAGAACTCACCGTCTCCTGGTGATTGGCCCAAAGTCACCCAGTCAGCTCACATGCCTAAAGTGGGACTGCAATTCACAGTCTCCTAGTGATTGACCTAAAGTCACCCAGTTAGCTCACATGCCTAAGGTGGGACTAGAATTCACAGTCTCCTGGTGATTGGCCCAAAGTCAACTAGCTGGCTTTCATGCCTAAGGCAGGACTAGAACTCACAATCTCCTGGTGACTGATTCAAAGTCACCCAGCTGCCCTTCATGCCTAAGGAGGGACTAGAACTCTCAGTCTCCTGGTTTCTCCTCTAGTTCCTAGCTAGATAGCTCTGGGCCAGTCCCTCTTTCTGAACCCTATAGAAGGAAAGCAATAGCAAACCACTACCAAAAAGCTGGGCAAGAAAACAACACGGACTTGCTTATGTAGTTTCCAGGAGTCGAGACCAATTCTGTGACACACGTGTACACCTAGAGATGTCTAAAAATTGGGTCTTGCTGGTGGGAGAGATCTTTAATGGCTCATACTTTAAATCAACCTCAAGTGAAAACCTCATATAGGAATTTCTTCCAGTTCTTCCATGTCTCTTGCTTCCCTCTAGTGATCACCGGGATAATTGCAGCCCAGATCCTGATAAATGAGTCCAAGCCATCTATGCACAAACATCACTCTCAAAGGAGGAAAAATTGCATATATATATATATTTTTGGTGAAAAATGGTCACCAGTCACTTTGGACAGCATGGTTGTAACTTTGAATGGTCACTGAACAAATGGTTGTAAGTCAAGGACTACCTGTAGTAATTTTGTACAGCAAACCTGGCTACCTCTATTCAAAGAGACCCACATACTGTAAACCAAGACTATGAAACCACGGTTGATCTTAGAATGGGATCCAGAGCCAATAAAGCTTAGTAAAAGTTTTTTTCATGATCCTTTGCTCAAACTATCCTGTTCTAGGTAGTCTTCAAGGGTGGCTCCTTTAGAGTAGAGTAGAGTAGAGTAGAGTAGAGTAGAGTAGAGTAGAGTAGAGTAGAGTAGAGTAGAGTAGAGCATAGCATAGCATCAATACCAGCTTATAATGCTTTATAATGCAGTACTTGGAATACTGCATCCAGTTTTGGTCGCCACATTGTAAAAAAGATGTTGAGACTCTAGAAAGAGTGCAGAGAAGAGCAACAAAGAGGATTAGGGGACTGGAGGCTAAAACATATGAAGAACGGTTGCAGGAATTGGGTATGTCTAGTTTAATGAAAAGAAGGACTAGGGGAGACATGATAGCAGTGTTCCAATATCTCAGGGGCTGCCCCAAAGAAGAGGGAGTCAAGCTATTCTCCAAAGCACCTGAGGGCAGAACAAGAAGCAATGGGTGGAAACTAATCAAGGAGAGAAGCAATTTAGAACTAAGGAGAAATTTCCTGACAGTGAGAACAATTAATCAGTGGATAACTTGCCTCCAGAAGTTGTAAATGCTCCAACACTGGAAGTTTTTAAGATGTTGGATAACCATTTGTCTAAAGTGGTGTGGGGTTTCCTGCCTAAGCAGGGGGTTGGACTAGAAGACCTCCAAGGTCCCTTCCGACTCTGTTATTCTGTATTCTATATAGTAAGCATCACAATATGCAGACTTTGCCATATGCTGATTCCTCCTGCATTTGTTTGAGTTTTGTTTCCGTCAGTGTTCTGAAATAAAGCTATTTTACAACACACACACCCTTAAATTAGTTCTTTTTTTAAAAAAGCCACCCATGAAACTCTCTCGGCTCCATTATTGCTTGGCAAAATTGACGTCTCCCTTAGAAATCTCCCACCCCCATCCACCCAAAAATTAAAAAAAAAAATCCCAGAGAGAGAGAGAAAAAAAGATTCCTCCAAAGAAAGCAGACGAGTCCCTGACTGGCTTCCTTCCTCAGATTTCAAGACTTGTGCTAGGATCTTCTTCTCAGCCTCTCATTCCACCATGCGGAGACCCAAGGTTGGTGGCCGATTCTTGTTTGCAATTTAAAGGTTTCAGAATTCGGTTTGCGACGTGGCCTTCTGGGGTCTACGGGGGGTGGTGGGTTTTCTCAGGATGCCTTGTCGATTTTGCTGTGATAGGATTTGACTTGTGTACTGTTTGGGGGGTTCCTGGCACTTTATTGCCCGTAAGAGTGAAAGGATGGAGCTGTGAAGCAGAGAAATTCTTGATGTGAAATGAAATATATACTTTGCTTAAAATGTTGCTGGTCCCTGTTTCAAAGGTTATGTTGTTGTGGTGTGTGTTGTTTTTTTTAACAAGATGGTAAACTTGCTTCATTTTATCAGTTTGCAAGCGCAAACTCCTAAGAGTTTTTAAAAAAACTTTTAAATCTTTTTATCATTTTAATAGTTTTACTGTTGTTGTTTTTATTTCTTTATTTATTGAAAAACAATGCCTTGTCAGGATAACATTTACAAACAGTGCAAAACCAAAGAAAAATTAATAGTAAATCTTAACACACAAACTAATAATGATAATAATAATAATAATAATAATAATGATAATGATAATAATAATAATAATATAATGCCAATAATTATAGTATAACCAAAAAACGTAAACTAAATTTCTTCTTTCATTAGCTTATTTACATTTTTATCCCTTACTATAGTTATAGTTTTATACATCTTTATTTTCCATACTAACAATTATTAACATTCACACTCTTACTTTCTCTCATTTCTACCGCTTGTCTCTAGCCATTCATAAAATTTATTCCATGTCTGATAATATTCTGAGTCTTTAGTTTTTACTGTTTTTATTGCTTTAAAATGTTTTCAGGATTTTAATTGTAATATATATAGAATAGAATCTTTTATTGGCCAAGTGTGATTAGACACACAAAGAATTTGTCTTTGATCCATCTGCTTTCGGTGTACATAAAAGAAAAGTAATAATAAGTAATCAGGAAACAATCAATATCAATATAAATCGTAAGGATACAAGCAACAAAGTTACAGTCATACAGTCATAAGCGGAAGGAGATGGGTGATGGGAACGATAAGAAGATTAACAGTACTGCAGATTTAATGAATAGTTTGACAGTGTTGAGAGAATTGTGTGTTTAACAGAGTGATGGTGTTCGGGAAAAAAACTGTTCTTTTGTCTAGTTGTTGTGGTGTGCAGTGCTTTGTAGTGTCGTTTTGAGGGTAGGAGTTGAAACAGTTTATGTCCAGAATGGTGTGTTGTGATGGGCAGCTATAGAAATCAACTAACTAACCAACCAACCAACCAAACAACCAACCAACCAACCAAACAACCAAACAACCAAACAACCAACTAAATAAATAACTCATAACATAACATAACATAACATCAGAGTTGGAAGGGACCTTGGAGGCCTTCTAGTCCAACCCCCTGCCCAGGCAGGAAACCCTACACCATCTCAGTCAGATGGTTATCCAACATTTTCTTAAAAATTTCCAGTGTTGGAGCATTCACAACTTCTGAAGGCAAGTCGTTCCACTTATTAATTGTTCTAACTGTCAGGAAATTTCTCCTTAGTTCTAAGTTGCTTCTTTCCTTGATCAGTTTCCACCCATTGCTTCTTGTTCTACCCTCAGGTGCTCTGGAGAACAGCCCAACTCCCACTTCTTTGTGGCAGCCCCTGAGATATTGGAACACTGCTATCATGTCTCCCCTAGTCCTTCTTTTTGTTAAACTAGACATACCCAGTTCCTGCAACCGTTCTTCATATGTTTTATCCTCCAGTCCCCTAATCATCTTTGTTGCTCTTCTCTGCACTCTTTCTAGAGTCTCAACATCTTTTTTACATCGTGGCGACCAAAACTGGATGCAATATTCCAAGTGTGGCCTTACCAAGGCATTATAAAGTGGTACTAGCACTTCACGTGATCTTGATTCTATCCCTCTGTTTATGCAGCCCAGAACTGTGTTGGCTTTTTTAACAGCTGCTGCACACTGCTGGCTCATATCTAGATGGTTATCCACTAGGACTCCAAGATCCCTCTCACAGGTACTACTATTGAGCAAGGTACCACATATACGGTACTGGTGCATTTTGTTTTTGGCCTAAATGTAGAACCTTACTTTTTCACTGTTGAATTTCATTTTGTTAGATAGCGCCAATGTTCAAGTCTGTCAAGATCTTTCTCTAACTTGAGCCTATCTTCTGGAGTGTTGGCTATTCCTGCCAGCTTGGTGTCATCTGCAAATCTGATGAGTTCCCCATCTATTCCCTCGTCCAAGTCATTGATGAAGATGTTGAAGAGTACTGGGCCTAAAACAGAGCCTTGGGGTACTCCACTGCATACTTCCCTCCATGTGGATGTAGTTCCGTTGAGGACTACACGTTGAGTGCGTTGGTCAGCCAGTTACTGAATCCATCTGGTGGTGGTGCTGTCTAACCCACATTTTCTACTTTATCTAGTAGTAGGTTATGGTCTACTTTATCAAATGCTTTACTGAAGTCCAAGTAAATTATATCAACAGCATTCCTCTGGTCTACTAATTTTGTCATTTTGTCAAAGAATGCGATAAGATTAGTCTGGCATGATCTGTTTTGACAAACCCATGTTGGCTTTTGGTTATTACTTTGTTTGCTTCTAGGTGTTCGGTGATTCGTTGCTTGATTATCTTTTCCAGAATCTTCCCCGGTATTGAGGTCAGACTGATAGGTCTGTAGTTTCCTGGATCTGTTTTTTCCTTTTTGAAGATGGGAACTACATCAGCTCTTTTCCAGTCCTCTGGCAGCTCCCTGTGCTCCAGGATCTTTGAAAGATATAGTTCAGTGCTCCTGAGATCACGTCTGCCAGTTCCTTCAGAACCTTGGGGTGTAATCCATCCGGTCCTGGTGATTTGAACTCGTCTAGGGTAGACAGGTGTTCACTTACCATTTTCTTCCTTATTTTAACTTGTGTTTCTAATCTGTTTTTGTAGTGCTGTTTTGATAGGTTGGATTGTTTTTCCTTTTGTGTAAAGACAGATGCAAAATATGAGTTAAGTAGATCTGCTTTCTCCTGTTGCTTGTCATCTTCTTGCCACTTTCTCCCAGCAATGGGCCAATTGTTTCCTTGACTTTTTCTTGTTTTTAACATGTTGGAAGAAGCTTTTTATTATTTTTACTTTTGTCGCTAGCCTTTGTTCATTGTGAGCCTTAGCTTTCCTCACTTCATCTTTACAGGCTCGGGCTGTTGCTGATATTCTGCCTTAGTTATTTGCCCCTCTTTCCACTTTTTATATTTGTCCTTTTGTCTTTCAATTTGTCAGATAGTTCTTTATGCATCCATGCTGGTTTCTTTTGTGATCTACTATTTTCTTCTTCATTGGTATTGTGTTAGACTGTGTTTTTATAATCTCACTTTTCAAAATTTCCCAAGCTTCTTGAGTTGTTTTCCCCTGAGGATTCTCATCCATTGAATCCTTCTCAAGATCTCTCTAAGTTTATTGAAATTAGCTCTCTTAAAGTCCAAGACTCTAGTTTGACTTTGTTCTACTACTTGTATTTGCTTAATGTTGTATTCCAAAATTGTGGTCACTTGCCCCAAGGTTCCTGTAGCTTCAACACCTTCTATCATTTCATCTCTGTTAGTGAGAATTAAGTCCAATATGGCTGATCCTTGTCGCCTTCTCTATTTTTGGGAAACAAAGTTGTCTGCTAGGTTTGTTAGGAACCTGTTGGATCTTCCACTTGGTGCAGAGTTTGTTTCCCAGTTGATGTCAGGGTAGTTAAAATCCCCCATTACTACTGTGATGTGCTTCCTACATACCTTAGTTAGCTGACTAGCAAAAAGTTCATCTACTTCCTCTGTTTGGTTGGGTGGCCTATAGTATAGACCTATGGCAATATCGTTTTTCACCCCTTTTATATTGACCCAAATACATTCAAGATGATTTTCATCATTGTTGTGCTCTATTTCTGTAGAGATGTAGTTATTTCTTATATATAGTGCAACTCCACCTCCTCTTTTATTTGGTCTATTTCTTTTAAATAATTTATATCCCTCTAGCTGTATGTTCCATTTGTCAGTTTCATCCCACCAAGTTTCCGTAATGGCAACAATATCATATCTACCCTCACTAATAAACTCTTATGCATGGAGGTTGTGCAAGTCATTGTTTTATTGATCCTAGTGAAGCAGCAAACAGATTTCAAAATCTTTAAAAGTACAGGTAATTCTTGATTTACAACAGTTTGTTTAGTGACCGTTCAATGGTACAACGGCATTGAAAGAACCACTTATGACCATTTTTCACACTTATGACCATTATGCCATCCCCTTGGTCATGTGATCAAAATTCGGACACTTGGCAACTGCTTCATATTTATGACAGTTGCAGTGTCCTCGGTTGTAAAACGGGGAAAACCTTTAGCAACGCTCTTGCTTAGCAACAGACATCTTCAGCTCAGCGATGGTCGTGAGTTGAGGACTACCTGTATCGTGGTTTCTTCATTCGTTCAGGCGTTTCTAACTCTTTCTGATCTCACGGAGGTTTGTTTGCCGGAATTGTCTGTCCTTCATTATTGCTTTGAAGTTCATATTATTAAAATATTCTGGAAATTGCTTTTGGATGGCACTGGATTTTGAGGGGGAAACTGTGAGGACAGAAAGAGCCCCATCTCTATTTAGGTCATCAATAGGACCAGGGGTGGGCTTCAAAAATTTTACCAAGGGGTTCCCTGCCCAGTTCCTGGGTGAGTGTGGCCATGGTGGATGTGGCCTAGTCCAGGGGTCTCCAACCTTGGTCCCTTTAAGACTTGTGGACTTCAACTCCCAGAGTTCCTCAGCCAACTTTGCTGGCTGAGGGACTCTGGGAGTTGAAGTCCACAAGTCTTAAAGGGACCAAGGTTGGAGACCCCTGGACTAATCAGCCTCCTGCACTACTGCGGGTGGGGGGAGCGTGTTTTGCCCTCCCTAGGCTCTGGAGGCTTTTCTCAAGCTTCCGGGAGGGCGAAAACAGCTTCCCCAGGCTCCAGAGGCCCTCTGGAGGCCGGAAACTGTCCTTCTTGGTAGGCCCGTTTTTTTGTCCTCCCCGAGCCTCCGCGCATGTCCTGCACTTACCTGCATCCAAAACAGGCCGCATGGGGACTCCCTGGAGGGACGGGGCAGGGTGGGAGGGGCCAGCCAGGAGTGGGATTTGGGGGTTCTCCAAACTGCACAGAATCTTAGCTAGAGGTTCTCCCGAACCCCTGCGAAACCTCAGCAGCCCAGCCCTGAATAGGACATGTTGACCTATTGGTGGCCATCTTTCTTAAAAGGTGCTGCTGCCCTTGAATGTGATTTAACTTGACACGTTGACACCCTAAGTTGACACCTTCCATAGATGTGAGCAATTTGTCCCAAAGGTGCTTTTTTACAAGAGGCAGCTGGATTTTCTGGTTCTTCTTCTGAAGACGTTTCGCTTCTCATCCAGGAAGCTTCTTCAGATTCCAACTGCTTCAACTCCAGAGCTGAAGAAGCTTCTTGGATGAGAAGCGAAATGTCTTCAAAAAAAATAAAATAACCAGAAAGTCCAGTTGCTTCTTGAAAAAAGCACCTTTGGGACAACTATGACCTGGATGAATGAAAATCTCCATAGACATGTGAGCAATGTGAATTTCCTACCAGGAAAAGCCAGGATTCTTATGGACGCGAGCGTATCCATGCATGTACAAATGTTTCAGAGCTTCGGTCGTGACATTGTGCCTTGCATCTTGTGAATTATGACCTCCCTCCACCCACAATGACCCTGGAGGGACATCTTGAGGAAGCTTGCTGAGATGGATCTAATTTTAGCATGGGTTCAGGTGGGGTTACGAAGCTAGGACATCATTGGTGGGGGTAGGGTTTTGATTTTTTTTACTAAAGTTAAAATTTGAGAAGTTGAACAGGTTGAGAAGAAGAAGAAGAAGAAGAAGAAGAAGAGGAAGAAGAAGAAGAAGAAGAAGAAGAAGAAGAAGAAGAAGAAGAAGAAGAAGAAGAAGAAGAAGAAGAAGAAGAAGAAGAAGAAGAAGAAGAAGAAGAAGAAGAAGAGGAGGAGGAAGGAGAAGAAGAAGAAGAAGAAGAAACAGAAACAACTTGGGGGTCCAAGGGCCCCAAGAAAAGTCAACTTAATTGTCTGCTTTACCTCAGAAAAATGGCCACAGAATAAAAGGTGGATTTTTTTTACTTGTAAGAAGAGACAGTTGGATACATAAAACGAAAATTCTCATGTCTGTTTGGAACCTCCAATTGGGCAAAACAGGGCATCCTAGGGCAACAAGTTTTAAATCAACATACCTCAAGCGGGCTAATTTGAAGGATGCATCCAACATCTGGGACCCATGGGAGGCTCCTATGGGATTGAAATATGGTACAGTTGTGGTTGCTTCAGAGTTGCAGTCAGCCACTATCATGCGATAGTAATAGCACTTAGATTTATATACTGCTTCACAGTGCTTTACAGCCCTCTCTAAGTGGTTTACAGAGTCAGCATATTGTCCCCAACAATCTGGGTCCTCATTTTACCCACCTCGGAAGGATGGAAGGCTGAGTCAACCTGGAGCCTGGTGAGATTTGATCTGCCGAACTGCTGGCAGCCGGTGATCAGCAGAAGTAGCCTGCAGTACTGCACTCTAATCACTGCGCCACCGTGATCATCATTTTCAATGCTCCCTGCCAGCTTCCTAGAAGGAAAGTCAATAGGGAAGGCGGCAGGAAGTTGCTTTCACTTTCCTCAATGGGGAAGGCGGCAGGAAGTCGCTTTCACTTTCCTCAATGGGGAAGGTGCCAGGAAGTCATTTTCATTTTACTAAGTGGGGAAGGTGGCAAGAAGTCACTTTCACTTTCCTCAATGGAGAAGGCGGCAAGAAGTTGCTTTCACTTTATTCAACAGGGAAGGTGGCAGGAAGTCACTTTCACTTTCCTTAATGGGGAAACCGGCAGGAAGTCGCTTTCACTTTCCTCAATGGGGAAGGTGGCAGGAAGTCACTTTCACTTTCCTCAATGGGGAAGCCGGCAGGAAGTCACTTTCACTTTCCTCAATGGGGAAGGCTACAGGAAGTCGCTTTCACTTTCCTCAATAGGGAAGGCGGCAGGAAGTCGCTTTCACTTTCCTCAATGGAGAAGGTGGCAGGAAGTCACTTTCACTTTCCTTAATGGGGAAACCGGCAGGAAGTCGCTTCCACTTTCCTCAATGGGGAAGGCGGCAGGAAGTCGCTTTCACTTTCCTCAATGGGGAAGGCGGCAGAAAGTCACTTTCACTTTCCTCAGTGGGGAAGCCGGCAGGAAGTAGCTTTCACTCTCTCTTCTTTTTTGCTCACCTGTGGTCATTCTCTTTCTCTATTAAAATATCTGTCAAACGGGGACACAACAAAGCATGGGTTATCCAATACAGGTAGTACTCAACTTACAACCACAATTGAGCCCAAAATTTATTTAACAGAGTTGGAAGGGACCTTGCAGGTCATCTAGTCCAACCCGCTGCCCAAGCAGGAGACCCTACATCTGCCCCTACCTAGGATCGAACTCACAACCTCCTGATTGTGAGGCAAGAGTTCCACCTCTAGGTCACCGGGTCTGTCGTGTTATGTTATATGTTATGTGTTATGTCATGTTATCTTATGTTGCTAAGTGAGACAATTGTTGAGCGAGCTTTGCCCCATTTTAGGACTTTTCTTGCCACATTTGTTAATGGAATCCCTGCAGTTCTTAAATTAGTAACATGGTTGTCAAATGAACCTGGCTTTGCTTGTTAGAAGGTCGCAAAAGGGGACCTCACATGACTCTGAGACGCTACAACAGTCATAAATGTGAGTCAGTTGTTGAGCATCCGAATGTAAATCACGTGACTATGGGGATGATGCTACAACGGTCCTAAGTGTGAAAAACGATCATAAGACTCTAGAAAGTGTGCAGAGAAGAGCAATAAGGATGATCAAAGCTTTGGAGGCTAAATCATATGATGAATGGTTGGGGGAACTACGTATATCTTCTAGCCCATCAAAGAAAAAGATTAGGGGAGACATGTTGGCATCGTCTACTATTTGAGGGGCTGCCACAGAGAAGATGTGGTCAACCTATTCTCCAAAGCACCTGAGGACCGGACAAGAAGTAAGGGATGGAAACATATCAAAGAGAGATCCAACTTCAAAATACAAATTAGGTGGCCAGGACCTTGTAGATGACCCTCACTCTGTCAAGGACCTTGGAGTACTCATTTCTAAAGATCTAAGTGTCAGAGCCCACAGTAACAACATTGCCAAAAAGGCACTAAGACTTGTTAACCTAATCTTGCATAGCTTCTTCTCTGGTAATATTGTACTACCAACTAGAGCATACAAAGCATTTGCTAGACCAATTCTTGAATACAGCTCATCTGTCTGGAACTCGCACTGCATATCGGACATAAATATAATCGAGAGATCCCAGAGATATTCGCAAGAAGAGTCCTCCATTCCTCTGCTCGCAATAAAATACCTTATGCCACCAGATTCCAAATTTTGGTCTTAGACAACTTAGAACTACGCCGACTTCAGTCTGACCTAAGCATAGTACATAAAATTATCTACCACAATGTCCTACCTGTCAATGACTACTTCAGCTTCAACCACAACAATACACGAGCAAATAATAGATACAAACTCAAGGTAAACTGCTCCAAACTCAATTGCAGAAAATACGACTTCAGTAACAGAGTGGTCAATGCCTGGAATGCACTACCTGACTCTGTGGTTTCTTCTCCAAACCCCCAAAACTTTAACCTTAAACTGTCTACTGTTGACCTCACCGCATTCCTAAGAGGTCTGTAAGGGGCGTGCATAAGAGCACCTGCGTGCCTACCATCCCTGTCCTAATATTCCTTTTTTACTTACTCTTTTCATGTATCCAAATTATGTTTATACTTTTACCTGTTATCTTATATATGATTGTTGTGCCTCGCTCGCCCCCGCCACAGCCGGGCCCCTCTCATCTCCTGCTATCTCAGCCAGAGACTGATAGTACAGAAGAATGTCCTGGCATGTCTCCAGCCCCCAGCCCTGGCACCATGCCCGGATAAACTGAACAAACAAACCTCCCTCCGATAGCATGTGCACCTGAAGCCAGCCACGAGCTGGGATTACCAACAGCTGGAGACAAAACGATGCAATAGATAGATCCACGCTTCCGGAGAATGGAGAGGCGACGTCAGCAAAAGGAAGGGAGGGGCAGGCCTGGATAAGTGCTGAGTCATGGAGCCACACCCCATGGCCTATATAAAGGATCTGCTTTCTGGCAGCCTCTGAGTCAGGCAAAGTCTCATCTGGATTGCTGAAGTCACACCTTGGATTCCTGCCTGCCCTGAGGACTCTGATAGGACTTTGGCAGAGCTGCAGAGGCATGCTTGATACAGACTTCCCCGACCCGGCCGTCAGAGGAGGAGTGGGACACGACAATGATTGACAAATAAATAAAATAAATAAATAAAATAAAATAAATAGAACTAAGGAGAAATTTCTTGACCGCGAGAACAATTAACCAGTGGAATGGCTTATCTCTGGAGGTTGTAGATTCTCCATCATTGGAGGTCTTCAAGAAGAAATTGGACAGCCCTTTGTCCGGAGTGGTATAAGAGTTAGGGTTGGACTAGAAGACCTTTGTGGTTCCTTCCAGTCCTATGACTTTATGTTCTATGTTCTCCCTCTAGATGTATCGTGGAAGACAAATCCAGCCAGGCTCAGATGCCATGACATTTGAGAAGGATCTCATTAAGTCTGAGATTGCTGAGAAAGCAAATATTAGCTGTCTATTTGGTGAAACTAAATTGCAACCGATGTTGATTAATTTTTTTCTGAACAGTCCTGGGGCGACGATGTAAGGAGTGAAGAAAGGCGAAAACTCCGCTTGAGGGGCAACGTTTTTCTACACAACTATTTCAAAACTTTTGATAATCCCAGCCCTGCCATTCACGCCCCATCAAACATGGCAGATTCTGCTGGGCTGGATCAAGATGTCTCCGGAATCTCCTTGGAAAATTGGCAGCTTGCTCTGATCTCTAACTTCTGTATCCACTGCAGGGCCAGATGAAAAATCTACACTCTGTTTGAACCGGCGACCTCCCCCTCTTCTTGAGAGCACAGGACACCAGGGGAAGGATTTGCTGGCTCCTCTCTTTCAGCCCAAGCCACCTGACAGGATTGTTGTTGTGGGGAAAATAGGAAAAGGAAGGAAAGAAGGAAGAAGGGAGGGAGATGGGAGAAGGGAGGGGTGGATGGAGGAAAGGAAAAAAGGAAGAGGGAAGGAAGGAAGGAAGGAAGGAAGGAGAGAGGGAGGAAGAGAAAGAAGGAAGGAAGGAAGGGGAAGAAGGAAGGAAGAAAGGAAGGATGGCTGGAAGGGAAGGGGAGGGAGGGAGGAAAAGAAGGAAGGGGGAAGGAAGGAAGGAGGGAGGGAGGGAGGAAGGGAGGGAGGGAAGGAGAGAAGGAAGGAAAGGGGAAAGAAGAGAGGGGAAGGTAGGAATGAAGGAAGGGGAAGAAGGAAGGAAGAATGGAAGGATCGAAGGATGGAAGGAAGGAAGGAAGAAGGAAGGAAGAGGGAAAGAAGGAAGGAATGGAGGAGGAAGAAGGAAGGAAGGAAAGAAGGGGAAGGAAGGAAGGGAAAGAAGGAAGGAAAGACGGAGGAGAGAGAGAAGGAAGGAAGGAAGGGGAAGAAGGAAGGAGGGAGGAAGGAGGAGGAAGGAGGAAGGAGGAAGAAGGAAGGAGGAAGGAGGAAGGAAGGAAGGAAGAAAGAGCTTGAGAGAGGGAGGAAGGAAAGCTGGTGTGTTGGCTGCCTTGAGTTTATAAAAAATAATAACCTCAAGATATAAATAAATCAAAATAAATAAATTAAAAATGAAAGATGGCTGGGTGATTTTTGGTCAGTCACTCGTTCTCAGGACCCAGCCTACCTCAGTCATAAGGTTGTTGTGTGGGAGAAAAAAGGAGGAAGAAGGCGTGTTGCATATGTCCGCCATCTTGAGTTCTTTGTAAAACAATAAAGGTGGGATACAAGCAAACAGACAAATATATTACTTGTGTTTATAACTTCTCTTCTATTGGAAAGAAAGATGCAAGATGGCGACGGGCTGGACCAGTACAATAGAAGGCTGCCTCTTTGTATGAACACCTGCAGGGGGGCAGAGCCTTGTACCACATTCAAAAGGGCATGGAAATACACCTGTCTAAGGGAGATGGGTTGGGGACACAGTGGCCCAGTGGCTAAGATGCTCAGCTTGTCGATCAAAAGGTCAGCAGTTCAGCGGCTCGAATCCCTAGTGCTGCCGAGCGTCTGTCAACCTAGCAGTTTGAAAGCATGTAAAAAATGCAAGTAGAAAAACTAGGGACCACCTTTGGTGGGAAGGTAACAGCATTCCATGCACCTTTGGCATTGAGTCCTGCCAGCCACGTGACCACGGAGACGTCTTCGGACAGCGCTGGCTCTTCGGCTTTGAAACTGCCCCCTAGAGTCAGGCACGACTAGCACATACGTGCAAGGGGAACCTTTACCTTCACCTTTAAGGGAGATGGGCTTTTAAGAGTATCAGAAACATAATTTTGGGGTTTTTTTTTTTATTTTTATTTTTTTTTATTTTACATTTATATCCCGCCCTTCTCCGAAGACTCAGGGTGGCTTACAGTGTGTAAGGCAATAGTCTCATTCTATTTGTATATTTACAAAGTCAACTTATTGCCCCCCCAACAATCTGGGTCCTCATTTTACCTACCTTATAAAGGATGGAAGGTGAGTCAACCTTGGGCCTGGTGGGATTCGAGCCTGCAGTAATTGCAGGCTGCTGTGTTTTAATAACAGGCTATCTTCTAACTCAAGCCAGGGTTGAGAACCAATAAAAATGAAATCCAGAGTAAAAGAGATTTATTTATTCCCAAAAGCAAAGAGCTTTACCCCTTTGCAAAGAGGGGGCAGCTACGGAGAAAATGGGTGGTGGAGTTTGTTTTATGGCCTTCATCATGCTGACCTCCTTCTAATCCCTTGACCTCCCTGCCAGTGGTGGGTTTCAATTTTTTTTACTACCGGTTCTGTGGGTGTGGCTTGGTGGGTGTGGCTTCCTGGGCATGGCAGGGGAAGGATACTGTAAAATCCCCATTCTCACCCCATTCCAGAGGAAGGATACTGTAAAATCCCCATTTCCTCCCGATCGGCTGGGACTCGGGAGGCAGAGAATAGATGGGGCCGGGGCCAATCAGAATTTTTACTACCGGTTCTCCAAACTACTCAAAATTTCCATTACCGGTTCTCCAGAACTGGTCAGAACCTGCTGAAACCCACCTCTGCTCCCTGCCCTCTACAGATCCTAGGAGGCCAAATGAGGGAAGTTGCTCAAACTAAATGCTTATGGATGCTCATTTTCTATTTATACAGGTTGTCCTGCTGGGCCAAGATTATTTCTGGATTTCTTGCCTGGTGCTGGCAGGTTTTATCAGATTACAGGTATGCGGTCAAGGTAAGGAGCTATCCCATCTAGAAGTCGAATGTTGGAACAGTGATAAATGGATGTTTGTCCAGAAGTGGGTTTAGATCAGTGGTGGGATCCTACCGGTTTAACAGCCGGTTCGGTGATCGAATGCTTCGTGCGCATGCGCAATTGAACGAAAAATCACCTTCCGTGTTAGGGAAATAAACAGCTGAGCTCAGCCACGCTAATCAGCTGTGAAGATATAGGTAAGTAAAGCGCAGGAGTGGGTGAGTAGGCCCAGCTGATTGTTGAAGATACCGGTTTGTCCGAACCGGTCCGAACCGGTAGAATCTCTCTCAGAGGTAGTCTCTCTGTGTCTCATTTTGAGTATGGTGCTATGTTGTCTTAACTGTCATACGATATGGGAGTTTTAGAGTTGTGAATTTTTACTCAAGGGGGCAGGAAATAAGGGTAGGCAAAGGTGTGAAACACAGCCCTTGTAGAGAAGATTTCAGGTTAATTTAAAGTTATTTAATTTTATTAAAGGCTCAGCAATGACAGAAGTTTCTGAGCAAGTTTTCTTCACTGAAAACAGTGGATCCAAGATTATATTAAAAAAAATGTATTTGCCACCTCGTCCATTTTTATAATTTGGGGATTGTGAATTAATTTGTGGGGTTTCCCTGTCTTTTTTTTTTTTTGGTATGTTGTATATTGATGGATTGCATGTGTATGATGTGTATCATTGCAAATGAACATTGGAGCACGAGTCCTTATCCCATTATAGAAGTCTGACCTTGAAGGTGTGTGTTTGGGGGAATTTTCTGATCATTCTCACTTATTTTGCCTGACTATTTGGTCCATTTCTTTATTCGGTTATGGATTTGAGAGAAAAGGAAGCAGGGCATTATTTGTCCCTCTATTCAATTCTCTACATACAGTATGTGAATTTCTCCTGCTTATATTAGTGGTTTTCTCTACTATAATGCTGTGTTGCTTTTTCTATCTATCATCTGTCTCTCTTTCTCTCTCATCTATCTATCTATCTATCTATCTATCTATCTATCTATCTATCTATCTATCTATCTATCTATCTATCTATCTATCTATCTATCTAATCTATCCATCCATCCATGCATACATCCATTATCTATCTATCTATCTATCTATCTATCTATCTATCTATCTATCTATCTATCTATCTATCTATCTATCTATCTATCTATCTATCTATCTATCTATCTATCTATCTATCAATCTAGCCTGTCTGTCTGTCTATCTAGTCTGTCTATCTATCATCTATCTATCTCTGCCTAGTTCCCTCAATCATTCATTGTATGGTTTAGCCAATAAACCTCTTATCATTTTTGTTGCTGTTGTGACCCAGGCCCAAGTATGGTAGGAAACTTAGTCAGTATAAAAAAAACAAGTAAACTTTATTTGAACAGCTGAGAATTACTTCATCTCAGCCTAGTTCAACTAAATTAAAGCAAATGCCTCCCAATACAATTCCTCGGTCCTATCACCAACCTTGGTTTAATTAGGCAAATTACCAAAGGCCTTTCTTGGCAAAAGTTCAGAAGACACCGATACAAAATAAATGCAAAAAGATGAAGCTATCAATGTTGTTTTCCGGCAAAGCCCAAACGCCGTTGCTGGTCTTTTTTAAGACTTATGGGAGGGGCCAATCATCTCTTGGCCCTACTCCTGAATCGTCCTCTTTGCTTGAGCTGCTCTTGCCTTCTGGCAGCTCTTCTCATGCATGCATTAGGAACAGGCTCCTCCTGTTCCTCTGCCTCACTACTGTCAGCCTCTGGAGGCTCCGGAGACCGCACCTCATCCCCGATGGCCCTGGCCCCATCTCTGCCTCTGACGCAGAGTCCTCATCAGGGCCTTCCCCAGCCTCCAGGACTGGCCCACACTCTTCCTCAGCTTCATCGCTGTCCAACTCCATTGCTAGCTCCGCAGGCTTCTGGCGAACCACAACAGTTGCTCTCTATACACTTTCTAGGAATTTAACAAATTTTTGCACCCTGGTGACCAGAACTGGACACAGTATTCCAAGTATGGCCTCCCCAGTGCAGTATAAAGTAGTCCTATCATTTCCCTTGAAACTATCCCTCTATTGATGCAACCTAGGACAGCATTAGGTTTTTTGGCAGCTGCAGCACACTGCTGGCTCATATTTAAGTGGTGGTTTACTAGGAGATCCCTAGAGCCCCCTTACAGTTGCTACCATTGTACCACCTAACATTCTAGGTGTACCATCAGATACCACCTGGAACATTAACAAATTACTGAGAGGTTTTGCTGAGAAATCTTCCTCCTCCTCACATATAGTTCTGGATGTATGGATTTATCTCTCTACTTTGGAAGAACGTTCAACCCTCTAAGTCCCACCTAAAATCTGATGTAGCACAGTGCAGACAAGGTGAGGCCTACATTTTTGAAAGGGAAGAAGAAAAATAAATTAATTTCCAATGTTCTTTTCTCTGATTGGCCCATACTCTTTTCACCCCTACCGTACTTGTTGAGATTTGTTAGATGTTGGCCCATTTATGGACTTCCGGAACTTCCGGTAGGCCCATTTTTTGCCCTCCGAGAGCATCCGCGTGGGCCCTGCCCTTGCCTGGGATCCAAAATGGGCTGTGTGAAGATTCTTGGGAGGGGAGGGGCGGGGTGGGTGGGGTCAGTCAGTCCTTGCAACTACCAGTTTGGCAAACCAGATTAAAATTAACATCCGGTTCACTTGAACCTGTCCGAACCGGCTGAATCCCACTCCTGGATGAATGGTTGCAGGAACTGTGAAGAGAAGGACCAGGGGAGACATGATAGCAGTGTTTCAATATTTGAGGGGCTGCCCCAGAGAGGAGGGGGGGTCAAACTATTCTCCAAAGTGCCTGAAAGCCAGATAATGAATAATGGATGGAAACTGAACAAGGATAGATTCAACCTGGAAATAAGGTGAAATTTTCTGACAGTGAGAACAATCAACCAATAGAACAGAAGTTGCCTTCAGAAGTTGTGGGAGCGTCATCTCTGGAGGCTTTCAAGAAGAGACTGGACTGCCATCTGTCAGAAATGGTGTAGGGTCTCCTGCTTGGGTGAGGGGTTGGACTACATGACCTACAAGGTCCCTTCCAACTCTCTTAATCTGTAATCTGTAAGATATTTTATGACTTCCTACTATTTGGGTGTCTTTTCTTACCATCTCAACTCAATCACCGAACCAGGAAATATTCACACAGTATGATGAAAACACCTACCAAGAATGGACTTTTCGATGGGATGCAATCTTTCAACGCTCAGATTAATTATAATCTCAAATTTGGCATTCCGCTGCCAACATTCTTCTCAGTCTGTTGTGTGTCTCCTAGAGCGACCACCAAGATCTGGGACGCAGAAGAAGAACTGAAAACAATTTCTGGCTTTATTAACCAGATAATTTGGTCTTTGTCTCCCTGGCTTTCCTCCAGCAATCAGACCCAACGAAAACTTCTGCCTCTTTGTGTATGTCGTCCTTTACAATGGAAGGTTCTCCCATTTTGCTTTGACGAGAGCTGCTTCTGAATCTCAGCTTTGTTTTCCCGTGCAACATAATTTCCTTCCAGGAAGCTAGAAGACTATCTCCCAAAAGTTAAAGGTCACAGATGTGGAACGGAGTCGGTTACTGTGGTCCTTTGGAACCATTGTTGGACTCCCAACAGTTGCATTTCATGGATGACATTTCTAAGTTTTGGAGGGTGTGTTGTAGAGTTGTGGCTGGCCCCTAATGCCTGCTATCAATGACTTGGGTCTTGCAAGGGGGCAGAGTATAAATCAGGGGTCCTCAAACTTTTTAAATAGGGGCCCAATTCACGGTCCCTCGGACTGTTGGGGGACAGGGGGGACAGACGGACTATAGTTTGAAAAAAAAACGAATGAATTCCTATGTACACTGCACATATCTTATTGGTAATGCAAAAAAAAATAAAATCCCATGAAATAATAATACAATATTTAAAATGACTGCATTAGTTAGGCCCAAAAGACAGAACCTCAATATCAATATAAATTAATATAAAATCAAAATCAAAACAATCAATATCAATATATCAATATCAATATAAATCATAAGGATACAAGCAACAAGATTACAGTCATACAGTCCTAAGTGGAAGGAGATGGGTGATGGGAACAATGAGAAGATTAATAGTAGTGCAGACTTATTGAATAGTTTGACGCTGTTGAGGGAATTATTTGTTTAGCAGAGTGATGGCCTTCGGGAAGAAACTGTTCTTGTGTCTAGTTGTTCTGGTGTGCAGTGCTCTATAGTGTCATTTTGAGGGTAGGAGTTGAAACAGTTTATGTCCAGGATGTGAGGGATCTGTAAATATTTTCACAGCAGTATACAGGTCCTCCATGGAAGGCAGGTTGGTAGCCATTGGTTTTTCTGCAGTTCTAATTATGCTCTGAAGTCTGTGTCTTTCTTGTAGGTTTGCAGAACCAAACCAAACAGTTATAGAGGTGCAGATGGCAGACTCAATAATTCCTCTGTAGAACTGGATCAGCAGCTCCTTGGGCAGTTTGAGCTTTCTGAGTTGGTGCAGAAGGAACATTCTTTGTTGTGCTTTTTTGATGACGTTTTTAATGTTAGCTGTCCATTTTAGATCTTGCGATATGGTAGAATAATTGAAGCTGAAATAGCCTCCACAGAGATAATAATAATAATAATAATAATAATAATAATAATAATAATAATAATAATAATAATAATAATAATAATAATAATAATAATAATAATAATAATAATAATAATAATAATAATAATAATAATAATAATAATATTTTAATTTGTATACCGCCCTTCTCCCGAAGGACTCAGGGCGGTGAACAGGCAGATCCCAATGGTGAGGATTCTGCGGGGTGATTCCTAGGTCATTGCAAAAGCAGCCATCACAACAGGCAGCTGAGGAAGAAGCCTCAAGAATTAGCAATGCAAATTAGCATTTCTGGATGATTGTTCATAAAGTTAAAAGCTGCTTCCACTGACTGTGTTTTTTTCTCAATTAGTGTCTTATAATCAGAATCTCTGAAATGTCTACCTTTGCAAGACGAAATAATTAGGAAGATGATGGAATGTGCAGAGATGAGTAAATTGACATTTGAAATTAGAGATCAAGAAGACAAGCAATATTATAAAATATGGGATTTATTTTACCACTGGTTAGAAGGGAAGATATGTTAGAAAAGACAATGCAAGATAGATGTATGAAAGAGATGTTTATTTTGAGATTGCACAAGAAGATATGTAAACACCCCTTCAGCACATTGTAACTGTTTGATGAGAGTGTTTTTTTTTATTGTGAAAAAATAAAAACTTTTTATATATATAAAAAAATCTCTGAAATGTTGTAAGTTACTTCAGGAATTTTCCAAGGGGCATATAAATAAATCTCCTTGCTCAATGAAACTAAGCAGGGAAACTGAATCAGGGGTGAAATCTACTTACCTTCCCTACCGGTTTGGAAGTGCTCACACACGCGCGTCACATGGGCGTCCAGACCCTCTGCGCATGCGCAAACCCTCCTGCGCATGCATAGAGGGTAAAAAGAAAAAGGTTACTTCCAGGTTAAAACCAGGAAGTAACAATGACAGGGTGGGTGGGTGGAGGCATGCACCCCCATCGCTATCGGTTCTCCGAACCACTAGCCGTCATCGCTACCGGCTTGGCCAAACCGGTCCAAACCGGAAGCATTTCACCCCTGAGCTGAATTCACTGGCTGAATTTGCTTAATGAATGGACTAAGTCAGGGGTCTCCAACCTTGGCAACTTTAAGCCTGGAGGATTTCAACTTCCAGAATTCCCCAGCCAGCTTTGTTGGCTGGGGAATTCTGGTAGTTGAAGTCCGCCAGGCTTAAAGTTGCCAAGGTTGGAGACCCCTGGACTAAGTGGTTCCATTCATACATCATTTTAAGCTCGGTTAATACTAACCTCGGTTAATCTGCTTGGAAACTGAGCTTGGTAAGACGTTATTTTGAATCTCAAATCTTGACCTTCAGAAAGTTCAGCCTCTGACTTATTTAGCCGAAGAACTTTCTTTTGTTTTGAAAAATAATTTACAGGTAATCTTCAAGGTGCAACCTTTCTTTTAGTAACCAAGGTTTTGACGGCATTGAAAAAAAGCGATTTAGGATCATTTTTCACGCTTACGACCGTTGCAGCCTCCCTTCCTGTGGTCTCACGTGTTCAAAATCTGGACACTTGGCAACTGAGTCATCTTTATGATGGTTGCGGTGTCCTGGGGCAGCGTGATTCCCCTTTTGCGACCTTCTCATGAGCAAAATGAGTCTGTCATTTGCACCTCTATAACTGTCTGGTTCGGTTTTGCAACCCAACAAGAAAGACACAGACTTCAGAGCATAATTAGAACTGCAGAAAAAACAATGGCTACCAACCTGCCTTCCATTGAGGACCTGTATACTGCATGAATCAAGAAGAGGGCCGTGAAAATATTTACAGATCCCTCACATCCTGGACATAAACTGTTTCAACTGCTACCCTCAAAATGACGCTATAGAGCACTGCACACCAAAACAACTAGACACAAAAACAGTTTTTCCCCCCGAAGGCCATCACTCTGCTAAACAAATAATTCCCTCAACACTGTCAAACTATTTACTAAATCTTCACTACTATTAATCTTCTCATCGTCCCCATCACCCATCTCTTTCCACTTATGACTGTACGACTGTAACTTTGTTGCTGGCAATCCTTATGATTTATATTGGTATATTGACCATCATTTGTGTTGTAAATGTTGTACCTTGATGAACGTATCTTTTCTTTTATGTACACTGAGAGCCTATGCACCAAGACAAATTCCTTGTGTGTCCAATCACACTTGGCCAATAAAAAATTCTATTCTATTCTATTCTATTCTATTCTATTCTATTCTATTCTATTCTATTCTATTCTATTCTATTCTATTCAAATTCAAGGGGGAAGCCAGATTCACTTAACAGCCTTAACAATGGCAGTGATTCACTTAGCAAGAAAGGTCGTAAAACAGGGGCCAAACTCATTTAACTCCCGTCTCACTCAGGAATGGAAATTTTGGGTTCAATTCAGTGGTGAGATTCAAATAATTTAACAATCGGTTCTCTGCCCTAATGACTGGCTGGGTGGGCGTGGCCATGGTGGGCGTGGCCAAGGGGTGTGACAGACAGCATTTGGCCTCCTTCACCTCCCTGGGAGGTGCCATGTGGGGGGGCGCACCACCCCCTGTGCCCCGTTTTGGGCCTAGTAGGCCCTGGGAGCAATAATGGACCATGTGGGTGTGTGCATCCCCTTGTGGCCTGTTTAGGCCTAGTAGGCCTCCCTGCATTTACCTGGGAGCCAAAACAGGGTGCATGGGGACTTCTAGAAGGGGCGGGAAGTGGAGGGGCGGGACCAGATAGCAATTTAACAACCGGTTTGGTCGAAGTGGTGCGAACCGGTTGAATCCCACCAGTGGTTCAATTGTCATAAGTCGAGCTCTACTTATAAGTTGTGAGGAAGGCAAGGCATTGAAGGATGCAGTCACAATAGCCCCTCCCCCCACAAGCTATCATTTTTTTTTCTGCTTCTATTTGTAAAGATAATGCTGCTTCTCTGCAGGGTGGAACCGCCTGAAGCTGACAGTCCTTTCAGAAGACAGATTGCAAATGAAGTGGAAGGAAAGCGAAGGAAACACCAGCGGGTACAAAGTTCGTGTTAAGCCAATGGCAGGTATAATACTGAAGAAATCCAGCTGAGCTTCTTCTTCCAGAAATATACCAGTTTGAAGGAGGGTCTACGTCGCTGGTTTGTAACAAATGCAAATCTGAATAGGATCCAGCTTTGGATCGTCACTTTATTAATTTAAAGCAAGGGTCTCCAACCTTGGTCACTTTAAGATTTGTGGCCTTCAACTCCCAGAATTCCCCAGCTAGCTGGTGGGCTGGAGAATTCTGGGAGTTGAAATCCACAAGCCTTAAAGTGGCCAAGGTCAGAGACCCCTGATTTTAAAGACCCAGTTGGTGATGTTCCTGCTTCAGTCTAGTTCAGGAGTCTCCAAACTTGGCAACTTGTGGACTTCAACCCCCAGAATTCCCCAGTTAGCTAGCTGGCTGAAGAATTCTGGGAATTGAAGTCCACAAGTCTTAAAGTGGCCATGTTTTGGAGGCCCCGATTTAAAAGACCCATTTGTGCTTGGTGATGTTCCTGCTTCAATCTAGTTCAGGAGTCTCCAAACTTGGCAACTTGTGGAGTTCAACTCCCAGAATTCCCCAGCCAGGAGGGATGGCTGGCTGGGGAATTCTGGGAGTTGAAGTCCACAAGTCTTAAAGTGGCCATGTTTTGGAGGCCCCGATTTAAAAGACCCATTTGTGCTTGGTGATGTTCCTGCTTCAATCTAGTTCAGGAGTCTCCAAACTTGGCAACTTGTGGAGTTCAACTCCCAGAATTTCTCAGACAGCATGCTGGCTGAAGAATTCTGGGAATTGAAGTCCACAAGTCTTAAAGTTGCCAGGTTTGGAGACCCTTGGTGTAGTATCAATGTTTCTTAATCTTGGCAACTTTCAGATACCGTGTTTCCCCGAAAATAAGATCCTGTCTGATATTTTTTTGAATCCTGAAATAAGCGCTTGGCCTTATTGCCATGCGCTCAAAAAACCGATTGGGCTTATTATCAGGGGATGTCTTATTTTGGGGAAAACACGGTAGGTGGACTTCAACTACCAGAATTCCCTAGTCAGAATTCCTCAATCGTTAGTTGGGGAATTCTGGGAGTTGGTCTATGAATCTGAAAATTAAGGTTGAGAAACACTGGTTTAATGGGTTGCTGAATTGCTCAGGGATAGTTGCATAAACAAAACGTCAAACTATTCTTATCTGAGTTTGGATGTTAGATTTATTTCCCATGTGGTCCAAAACTGAGAGTGCTGGATTAGGAGTCTTGAAAACCTGGTTCTAGGTCAGTATTTGAAGCTCCTTTGTAAGACTTTGAGTCAATCCCAAAGATGAATTTTTTTTCAAGAGGCAACTGGACTTTCTGGTTTTTCTTTGAAGACGTTTCGCTTCTCATCCAAGAAGCTTCTTCAGCTCTGACTGGATGATGGGGAATGGAAGGATTTATACTCCTTGCAGACAGCTGGTCATTTGCATCCTTTTAACGTTAAGGTCACCTGGAGGTTTTAACAACTCGCTAAAAGAATGCAAATGACCAGCTGTCTGCTAGAAGTATAAATCCTTCCATTCCTCACTAACCATCCAGTCAGACCTGAAGAAGCTTCTTAAATGACAAGCGAAACATCTTCAAAGAAAACCCAGAAAATCCAGTTGCCTCTTGAAAAAACGTCTTTGGAACAACCATGACCTGGATGACTGAGAACCTCCCTAGACTTCAATCAATCTTTTCCCATCAGCCGAAAAACCAGGGCGACACCCATACAAATGCCCAAATGTTTGGGCAGCACCAAAATCAAAGCCCCACCCCTTCCTTTGTTGCATGCACAAAAGGGGTGGAGCTTCCACTGCAATGCTCCGCCTACTGTCCTCTGTCTGAAGAACAGTGTTTCTTGGCAACTTTACGATGGGTGGACTTCAACTCCCAGAATTCCCCAGCCAGGAGGCATGGCTGGCTGGGGAATTCTGGGAGTTGATGTCCTCCCATCTTAAAATTGGTACGGTTGGGAAACACCACCAAAGGACATGCAGTGGGACTCAGCCGGTTCGGGGAAATCGATAGTGGTGACTGTGTGAGGGTCCGCCCACCCACCTGGACATAATGCGCGTGCAAAGATCATGCGCGAAAGGCACTGAGCATGTGCAGAGGAGGTGCGTATGCTCACATTTACGAACCGGTAGGGAAGGCGAGTGAATCTCACCTCTGAATGAGAGGAATAGATTCCACAATTACCTAGCAATGAAAAATCTGATTTTAAAGAACAAACCCCTAGATAAAGGAACATGTGTAACAAAAACTTTTCTTGCCCCGATCTTTACTCAAAAAATCGTTGAACTTCCTTTTAGAATGAAATTAGCATTTATAGTTCAATTCTCATTTCAGATCTCTGGTTCTACATCTGACCTTGGATAAACCTAAACCGACTGTTATCTCCTTTAATTCAGATAAATTTGGAAAATATGCAGAGAGATCATTCTGGACCCTTAAGCTAATTACAGATGTGCAAAATCAGATCTAAACCCACTCTGATTATGTCCCTGAGGGTGCTGTAGCTTTCCTGTGAAGGAGATTCGATGTGAAGTTTATTTCTAGTTGGTTAAACAAGCCAATAACACACCAGAAACTGACAAAGCAGTGATAAAGGCGCTCATATTTTACACACAAAGCTGAATTATACCAGGAGAATGAAGACAGAGTGTACCTCTATTTAATTTAATTCTAAGTCAAATGGTTAATAGATTTAATTTTAGGGTAGCTTACAGAGTTTCTGGAACAGGCAATTCCTACATCACAACCTTCTGCCATTTTTCTTATAGTTTGCCGATTTGCAGTTGTTTGGAAAACTTCTTCTCTCTGAATCTGGAAACTAGGAAAGCAGTAGGTGTTCTCAGGTTGAAGAAATATTGAGGGAAGACAAGGAGACTGTAAAGATACTTGATAGATTCACAGTGGGGAAGAGAGACAGTTTAATCTAGGATAGCCAAACATCAGAAGGAATCTAGAACAACCTAGAACAGTGGTTCTCAACCTTTATAGTGCTGCGATCTCTTTAATACAATTCCCCACGATGTGGCGACCCCAACCGTAAAATTATTTTCGTTTTGAATTTATCGCGCCTGAAGCCATATTGGCTAGCGATCTGAACTGCTTGCGATTGCCTTGAGGACGGAGGCATTTATTTTATTTATTTATTTGCATTTATATCCCGCCCTTCTCCAAAGACTCAGAGCGGCTTACACTATGTCAAGCAATAGTCTTCATCCATTTGTATATTATATACAAAATCAACTTATTGCCCCCAACAATCTGGGTCCTCATTTTACCTACCTTATAAAGGATGGAAGGCTGAGTCAACCTTGGGCCTGGTGGGACTTGCAAGCAGCTGCTGTTAATAACAGACTGCATTAATCTGTTGAGCCACCAGAGACCCCATTAAAGCAGAGACTCCTCCCCTATTAAGTTTATTGCGCCTGAAGCCAGATTAGGCTAGCGATTGGGAGTGATTGCAGCTGGCTTGAGAGGGAGACATCAGAGCAAAGATTTCTCTCTCTTAATTCATCGCGCCTGAAGCGGAATTCAGCTAGCGATTTGAAGAGCCTGCAGCTGGCTTGTGGAGTCAACCATTGGAGCGCGATTCTTCAACTCGCAAGTATACTTCCCATATTTCCGATGGTCTTAGGCGACCGCTGGCAAATCGTCATTCGACCCCCAACGGGGTC
Organism: Ahaetulla prasina; assembly: GCF_028640845.1. NCBI lineage: Eukaryota > Metazoa > Chordata > Lepidosauria > Squamata > Colubridae > Ahaetulla > Ahaetulla prasina. Next base: position 221,844,373 of record NC_080541.1, read on the forward strand.
GCGACCCACAGGTTGAGAACCACTGACCTAGAACAAAAGAGAGATATCCTGACAGTGAGAACAATTAATCAATGGAATGACTTGCTTCAGGAAGTTGTGGAGGTTTTCAAGAAGACACTGGATAGCCATTTGTCCAATGTGTATGTGTCTCCTGCTCAAGCAGGGGGTTGGACTAGAAGATCTCCAGGGTCCCTTCCAACCCTAGGTATTACTCTATATTCTATCTCAGGGGTCAGCAATCTGTGGCTCTGGAGCCGCATGTGGCTCTTTCACCCCTCTGCTGCGGCTCCCTGTCACTCAAAATATACGTCACAAACTGCCAATGTGCGACACATGCCGGCATGTGATTTATTGAGCTTTTCAACTCCCGGTAGGCCAACCATGGATAAATCCAAGAAAAGAAAAGTTTCAGAAGAAAACAGGACGTTTAATTCAACTACGTATGCTAGTTTTGTGGCCGCTCAAGAAATAGTCAGGCACGGGAAGGGTTTTGTGACTCCTGGTGTTTTTTTTTTTGTTTTTTCTGTGGGAAATAGGTCCAAATGGAACTTTGAGTGTTTCAGGTTGCAGACCCCTGTTCTATCAATTCCAATTGACAATTTGTATTAAATGGCATACACTTTAATGAGCTCACGGACGCTTCTGCCTTTTAATAAAATTATCTAGTCGGAAAGTATGATACTCGTCTCCTTCTGAGTTTTGGATGGATTCATGGTGACTACAGGCTATCCTTACTTAACGACCAGTTGCTTAATGACTGTTTAAGTTATAACATACACCCAAAAGTTACTTACAACCTGGTTCTGGGATTCTGATGGTGACACGCACACACACGCACACACACACACTCTCCTGGTGGTCACATGACTGCATTTCGGCACTTGGCAACCAGTTTGCTTGTATGGGTTGGCTCATTCCAGGGGTGAAATGCTCCCGGATCGGATCCGGTAGCGATGGCGGCTGCTGGTTCGGAGGACCGGTAGCAAAAATCCCTGGCCCCGCCCCCCCCGCCTCTGCTGAGCCGCACCATCTGCAGAGGTTGCTTTTTTTTTTACTTTTAAAAGCCGGTTTTGCTTCAGCCGAAACAGGCCTTTAAAAGTAAAAAACAGCAGAACCTTACTTGTACTCTTACTTGTAGAAAACATGTTTTCTACAAGTAAGAGTAGAGATTCTAAGGCACTTACCTAATTACTGATGAACGCATGGCTCTCTTTTCAGCCGGAAAGCAGTTTCAGTTTCGGCCCAGACAGAATCAATCGCTCAGCTAATCTATTTCCTCGGTGATCAACTAATGCTGGCTGGCTTTGCCGGCTCAAGAACTCTGGGATTTGAAGTCCACAATAAAATAAAATAAAATAAAATAAAATAAAATAAAATAAAATAATAAAATAAAATATTTGTGCAGCTTTCTGAGATTTAGTGTGTTTCTGTAGTGTTTGACTCTAACTACACAAACTTAAAGTTAAAACTTTAAAGTTTTGTGATTTTATGGGGGAGTATGTTATTTTAACATTTGGGCATTTAAATTAGTTTTTTAAGGGATGTTTTTAATTATTGTGTGTATTTGTATTCTATCTGCCTGTTCACCGCCCTGAGTCCTTCGGGAGAAGGGCGGTATACAAATTAAAATATTATTATTATTATTATTATTATTATTATTATTATTATTATTATTATTATTATTATTAAACACACAAAATCTCAGAAAGCTGTATGTGGCATATTGTGTGTGTGTGTGTGTGTGTGTGTGAGTTGTGTGTGTGTAAAGTATGCAAGTTGGTTTTTGAGCTTTTTGTGGCTGTGTGAAGTGTGAAGTGCAGCGGCTTTTACATCGTGTGTGAGTCAGTTGTGTTGTGTTGTGTTGTGTGTGTGTAAAGTGTGAAAGTTGGTTTTTGGTACCTCTTATTGTTGTTTTATACTTTCTTTATTATTTTTATTATTTATTGTTATTGGCCACGCCCAGCCAGCCAACTGACCACCAAGCCACGCCCACCAATTAAGCCACGCCCACAGAACCGGTAGGGAAAATTTTTAGATTTCACTCCTGGCCCCATTCTGTGATCACATGAAACAATTTACGTGACATGGAAGGAGGGCAGTGTGATCATTCACAGTGGCTTTGTGTGTGTATGTGTGTGTGTGCATGTTTGTGTGTGTGTGTGTTATGCACTGTAAAGCACCCATTCTGTCTCCATTGTAAATCCGAGCGGTCGTTAAGCAACCGCTTGTAAGTCAAGGACTTTGCTTGGATGTTTAAGCTATGATTTGTACGTTGGTGAATTTATTTACTTTTGCTTCCCTCTTCTACCTGTTGTAGGTGACTCTGAGCAGGAAGTGATGCTGAAAACCAAGATGGCGAAAGCAACGGTGGGCGGGCTGAGTCCCACCAAAGAATACACTCTACAGATCTACATCCTTAACGGATCCCAGGAGGCCCTCTTTGTCAAGAGGAAATTTGTGAGTAAGTGTGGTTTCTGCTTCCTTCTGCTCCATGTAGTTTACTGTTGGCCAGCCTGGCTTTGTAGTTGTCCTTGGTGCTCTCTGAGCTCAGTTGTTTTCTTGCAGATGTTTCCTTACCCAACTAGGTAACATCATCAGTGCTACCAGAAAGTAGTGTTTGTGGAGAGGAGGAGGGGGAGGAGGAGGAGAAGGAGGAGGGGAGAACTTTGAGGTCCTTGGTGGTCTCTGAGCTTGGTTGTTTCCTTACATACATTTTTAGACTCAGAGACTCAGAATAACTTTATTGTCACTTTCAACGTACGCTAATTGGCATACATAGAAATGAAATTTCTTTGCCTACAGCTCTCAAAGGGTCACCGCCTCCAATGTACACTACATGGACATGACAAGTTAAATAAATAAATACAAAATTAGGTATATACCCACATATATTACACGACACAGAGAAACAATACAGTCTTTCATTACCAAATAGGTATCATCATCAGTGCTGGAAGGGAGTGGGGTTTGGGAAGAGGAGGAGGAAGAGGAGGACTGTGGGGCAGTGGTGGGTTTCAAATTTTTTTACTACCGGTTGTGTGGGTGTGGCTTGGTGAGCGTGACTTGGTGGGCATGGCAGGGGAAGGATACTGTAAAATCCCCATTCCCTCCACACTCCAGGGAAAGGTTACTGCAAAATCCCCATTTCCTCCTGATCAGCTGGGAGTCAGGAGGCAGAGAATAGATGGGGGCAGAGCCAGTGAGAATTTTTACTACCGGTTCTCCGAACTACTCAAAATTTCCGCTACCAGTTCTCCAGAACTGGTCAGAACCTACTGAAACCCATCTCTGCTTTGGGATCCTTGGTGCTGTCTGAGCTTGGTTGTTTTCTTGCAGACACTTCATTACCCTACTAGGTAACATCATCAGTGCTAGAAGGGAATAGGATTGGATTAACACTGTTCATAGACTAGCATCTTGCTCTGTCAGTATTGGTTGGGCTGTTCTTAGCGGTTGGTTGTTTACTGTTTGTTGTTTGTCAAGAAACTACCAAGAACACTGCCGCTAACACTGGCAGGGTAAGTCAGGATCTCCATACAAGATTTGTTTGAACTCAACCTGTCTTCCATTGAGGACCTGTATACTGCACGAATCAAGAAGAGGGCCGTGAAAATATTTACAGACCCCTCGCATCCTGGATATAAACTGTTTCAACTCCTACCCTCAAAATGACGCTATAGAGCACTGCACACCAGAACAACTAGACACAAGAACAGTTTTTTCCCGAAGGCCGTCACTCTGCTAAACAAATAATTCCCTCAACACTGTCAGACTATTTACTGAATCTGTACTACTATTAATCTTCTCATCGTTCCCATCACCAATCTCTTTCCACTTATGACTGTATGACTGTAACTTGTTGCTGGCAATCCTTATGATTTATATTGATATATTGACCATCAATTGTGTTGTAAATGTTGTACCTTGATGAAGGTATCTTTTCTTTTATGTACACTGAGAGCATATGCACCAAGACAAATTCCTTGTGTGTCCAATCACACTTGGCCAATAAAAATTCTATTCTTTATTTTCACGTCATTTCGGCTGCCACAGTTGAAGAACTGAAAAACCACTCCCAGGCCAGAAACCACAGGAAGCATCCAACCAGTATGCCGGAGAAAGGAGTAATCTTACCAGTTGAAGTCACTTTACCAACTCCGGATGAAACTTCAACTTTGATAGGTATGAAGCAGGGTGTGTGTGTGTGTGTGTGTGTGTGTGTGTGTGTGTGTGTGAGACGGGAGGGGGAATATGGGAAAGTGGATTGAACTCATAAAGGTAAAGGATCCCCTCACATTTCAGGCCCATTCCTCATGAGTGTACATAGTCCTCGACTTACAACCATTCGTTTAGTAACTGTTCGAAGTTATAATGGCACTCAAAAGAAAGTGAGTGATGATCATTTTTCACACCGTAGGCAGCTTTCCCACCGAGCCCAAAATTTCTGTTGCTAAGTGAGACATTTGTTAAGTATCCGCATTTTTCAGGAGTATAAGACTCACCGGAGTTTTTGGGGAGGAAAATAAGAAACAAAGCTGATTGGCAGGTGGATCGGCCTCCCGGAATGCCCCCAACCAGCTGTTTCCAGAGGTGAATTTTAGCAACAGGTTCCTTGATTGTGAGCTCTGTGCCTTGCTTTTTTTTTTCTGGCTCTGAAACTTCTGAAACTCCATTTCAGAAAAAACTTTTTTCTGCCTCTGAAAGCCTCCGAAACAGCTTTAGAAAAAAAAGCCTCTGAAGCTCTGTTTGGGGGCTTCTTTTCTGAAGCTCTGTTTGGGGGCTTTTTTTTCTGAAGCTCTGTTTGGGGGCTTTTTTTCTGAAGCTCTGTTTGGAGGCTTTTCTTCTGAAGCTCTGTTTGGGGGCTTTTTTTCTGAAGCTCTGTTTGGGGGCTTTTCTTCTGAAGCTCTGTTTGGGGGCTTTTCTTCTGAAGCTCTGTTTGGAGGCTTTTCTTCTGAAGCTCTGTTTGGGGGCTTCTTTTCTGAAGCTTCATGTCTGATGCTTTTTTCAGGCTCTGAGACCTCCATTTGAGAAGCTGGACGGGGCTACATTCAGAGTATAAGATGCACCCAGATTTTCACCCTCTGTTTTGGGGGAAAATGGTGAGGCTTATACTCCGAAAAATACAGTAAGTTTTACCCCATGTTATGACCTTTTTTGCTGCAGTCATTAACTGAATCGCTGCGGTTGTTAAATTAATGACACGGTTGTAAAATGAATCGGGCTTCCCTGTGGATTTTGATTGTCAGAAGGTGACAACAGGAGGATCACGTGACATTGGGACTTTGCAACTGTCATAAATATGAGTCAGTTGTCAAGCATCTGAATTCTGATCATGTAACCATGGGGATGCTGCAAAAAGTTGTAAGCGTGAGAAAAGTTCTTAGGTCATGTTTTTCAGTGCTGTTGTAACTTCGAACGGTCATTAAATGAATGGTTGTAAGTTGAGGAGTACCTGTATAAGTGTTGGAATTCATTGTTGGAATGTACAGCTAGTCCTCGACTTACAACAGTTCATTTAGTGACCGTTCAAAGTTACAACGGCACTGAAAAAAGTGACGTATGACCATTTTTAACACTTACAACCTTTGTAGCATCCCCACGATTATGTGATGAAAATTCAGATGTTTAGCAACTGCTTCATACTTATGACGGTTGTTGTGTCATGACCGGGTCATGTCATCATTTTTCGTGATCTTCTGACGGGCAAACTCAGTGTGGCATCCAGATTCATTTAACAACAGTGTTACTAACTTGACAACCTCAGTGATTCACTTAACAGTTGTGGCAAAAAAGGTTGTAAAATGGGGCAAAACTCCCTTAATAAATGTCTCAGCAGCAGAAATTTTGGGCTCGATTGTGGTCATAAGATGAGGACTACCTGTATTTCTATGCAACAACTACAGTAGTATTCAACCAGTAGATGGCAGAGTTTACAAGTTTGGATCAACTTTATGCTCTTTTGTTTTAAGTAAAGTTTCCTGTTTTCTGTTACCATTAAAACAGTTGAGCAGTAAAGCACATGGTGACTGTACTCTTTGTTTGCTCTGTGATGCTATATATATAAATAAGAGTTTCTAA